>NC_140999.1:61781561-61950471 GCF_052327205.1 Somniosus microcephalus | reverse complement strand
CCCCGATCTCCCGAGGCTCGCCCCCCCCACCCCCCCCGATATCCCGAGGCTCGCCCCCCCCCCGATCTCCGGAGCCCCGCCCCCCGGCCGAGCCGGCTTCCAGAGCAGAGAGAGAGACCCCGCCCCCCGCCCGATCCGGCTTCAAGAGCAGAGAGAGAGACCCCACCCCCCGCCCGAGCCGGCTTCAAGAGCAGAGAGCGAGACGCCGCCGCGCAACCTACCGCGTGAGGCCCGGCCGGACTCAAGTCGCGCGCGCTGACTCCTGCCCCACCCGCCTTTACTAAGATGGCGGCAGCAGTGACGCTCCGCTGAGGCCCGCCCCTCCAGCCTTCACAAAGATGGCGGCGATCAGGGGCCGTTTGTTGACTGGGGCCGGGAGGTGCCTAGCTCGGGCGTGGGTGCGGAGGGGAGGCCGAGGCTTCGAGGCCTACCTTGAAAAACGGGGAAAGGTAGGAAAATTAATGAGATTAGATAAAAGATTTAGAAAGTAATTAACTTTTTTTTAAAACAATATGCGTTTTAAAAGCAACTTTTTTTGTAAAGATGCAGAAAGCGGGAAAAAGAAAGGAAAAGTTTGGAATCAAGATGGCGGCGACTCACCTCGGTTCAGAACGATAAGGCCCGCCCACACACGCACCGATTGGTCGACCATCACGTCACCAAAGCGTAGGATTGGTCAATCGTCCCGTCACTCGACCGTAGGAGGGCCTGGCCGCACGCGCCAGGAACCCGCCGATTGGTCGACCTCGATGTCACTCTATCGCTAATGAGATGCTAATGAGCGGAATGTTGAACGTTTTTTTGGATACCACGGGCGCAATTTTTGTCCGGCTGAAACATAAATACGCCTATGACCGGTCCGTAATCGTAAGCTTTCTTTTGATGTGACACGCGTGTAGGTACGCTCTATAACTTTTGAACGTATAGAGAACGGACAGACAGACAGAAAGACAGACAGAAAGACAGACAGAAAGACAGACAGAAGAGGTCTTTTATATATATAGACTAGCTGGGGGTGCCCGGCGGTGCCGAGGCTTTTTCGAGGGCATGTTGTTGTGGGAAGAGAGAGAGAGAGCGACTGGGGGGTGGGGGGAGAGAGAGAGAGAGGAAGGAAGAAGGTAAGCTCTCCCTCCCTGTCCCACCCCCTCACTCTTTCCCTCCTTCACTCCCTCACCCTCTCTCTCTCCCTCCCCGTCTCTCCCTGCTTTACTCTCTCTCCCTCCCTCTCCTCTCCCTCCCCTCTCCTTCCCTCCCGCTCCCTCTCCTCCCCCTCTCGCTCACTCTCCTCCCCCTCTCCTCTCCATCCCTGCCTCCCCTTCTCCCCCCATCCTCCCCCCCCTCTCTCCCAGTCCTCTCCCCCGTCCTCTCTCCCCTTCTCCCCCAGTCCTCTCCCCCGTCCTCTCTCCCCCCCTCCTCACCCTCCCCCTCTCTCCTCTCCCTCCCCTCTCTCTCCTCTTCCTCCCCCTCTCTCCTCTCCCCCTCTCTCCTCTCCTCTCCCCCCTCTCTCCTCTCCCCCCTCTCCACTCCCACCCCCCTCTCTCCCCCCCACTCTCCTCTCTCCTCTCCCTCCCCCCTCTCTCCTCTCCCTCCCCCCTCTCTCCTCTCCCTCCCTCCTCCCCTCTCTCTCCCCCCTCTCTCCTCTCCTCTCCCCCCTCTCTCCTCTCCTCTCCCCCTCTCCTCTCCTCTCCCCTCCCTCTCTCCTCTCCCCTCCTCTCTCCTCTCCCCCTCTCTCCTCTCCCTCCTCCCCCTCCTCTCTCCCTCCCCCTCTCTCCTCTCCCTCCCCCCCTCTCTCCTCTCCCTCCCCCCTCTCTCTCCTCTCCCTCCCCCCCTCTCTCTCCCCCCCCTCTCTCTCCTCTCCCTCCCCCCCCTCTCCTCTCCCTCCTCCCCTCTCTCTCCTCTCCCTCCCCCCAACCCCGCCCCCGCGGATCAGCGCCTCAGGGCCGGCCGGTGCGCGGCATGGCGCGTGAGGCCGAGCCGGACTCACCTTAGCTTTCCTCCCTCCCTCTCCGTGGATCAGCGCCTCAGGGCCGGCCGATGCGTGGGCTAGCGCGTTGAGTCCCGGCCGGACTCACCTTAGCTGCGGCCGGCGGGCCCCGTTGCCGGGGTAACCCTTCCCGCTCTCCAAGCCCCGCTCGAGAGCCGCAGCGGGCCCCGTTGCCGGGGTAACCCTTCCCGCTCTCCAAGCCCCGCCCGAGAGCCGCAGCGGGTTCTGTTGCCGGGGTAACCCTTCCCGCTCTCCAAGCCCCGCCCGAGAGCCGCAGCGGGCCCCGTTGCCGGGGTAACCCTTCCCGCTGTCCAAGCCCTCCAAGCCCCGCCCGAGAGCCGCAGCGGGCCCCGTTGCCGGGGTAACCCTTCCCGCTGTCCAAGCCCCGCCCGAGACCCGCACTCCCGAGAGCCCCGCCCGAGCCGAGCGGGGAACAGAGTGACCTGATGGCTATGGGCCCGGCTCTGTGGCGAGGCTTTTGACGCCGCGGGGAGGTTTTGTGCGCGGCAGCTCCCGCACGGCCCACCGCGGCCGGTGACCTGGTGGCTATGGATCCGGCTCTGGGGCGGGGCTGTTGACGCCGCGGGGAAGTTTTGTGCGCGGCGGCTCCCGGCACGGCCCGCAACTCAAGGCCCAGGCTTCCCGGGCTGCTAGGCCGCGCCCGGCGCCTGCACAGCCGCTCGAAACGGCCGGCAAAGTAGGCGAGCCTCCAGGCGAAGGGCAGGGGATCACTTCATTTCCTCCTGTTACTAAATAACGCTTTATATATATAGATATATAATATATTCTGACTATATCAATGGAAAATGTCAAAATGATGTTTCTATTTCCCAAATCTGTTAAAAACAGACTATCTATCTAAACAGTTTGCAATTGTTTACCTCAGAACCACTTCCCTTAAACAAGACTTCCTTTACCTACTGTTACCTTCAGCAAAAGGACTCACTACCCCTGTTTTATTACCCTAAAACTAAAATTACATTTTATTACTAACACTTATTTCCTTACACAAGCACTTTACATATCAGAAGACAAGCTATGCTTTCTCTTCACCACTTCAAAGTCATCCTGTTTATATCTTGGAAGGCCTGTTGCTTTAAGGTAAAAGAAGTTCGATTGTTAAACATTAATGCCCCAAGATGTCCAACATACATCTCTCCAGGATGTCCAACATTCTGGACTCACCCACCAGAGGAAATAGTTTCTCTGTATCTACCCTATCAAATCCTTTTACCATTTTAAACACCTTGATCAGATCACACCTTAATCTTCTATACACAAGGGAATACTAGCCAAGTTTATGCCGCTTGTCCTCATAATTTAGGCCTTTTAGCCTGGGTAACATTGTGGCGAACCTGTGTTGTAACCCCTTTCTTTTTTTTTATTCATTTATGGGATGTGGGCATCGCTGGCAAGGCCAGCATTTATTGCCCGTCCCTAATTACCCTTGAGAAGGTGGTGGTGAGCTGCCTTCTTGAACTGCTGCAGTCCGTGTGGTGAAGGTACTCCCACAGTGCTGTTAGGTAGGGAGTTCCAGGATTTTGACCCAGCGACGATGAAGGAAATGTTAATGTCAAGCATGTGTAGATTTATGAAGAGTTTAGTACGTGCAATCACACCAAGCAATTGGGGAATCAGATGTGTTCCTGTTGTGAGCTCAGTCTCCAGATTGATGGAGCCTCAGAATCCAATCCGCTTTCCATTCCACCAACTTATATACTTCGGCAGCACCTCCCAAGCCTGCCACCTCTACCACCTAGAAGGATAAGGGCAGCAGACGCATGGGAACACCACCACCTCCAAGTTCACCTCCAAGTCACACACGATCCTGACTTGGAAATATATCGCTGTTCCTTCATCGTCGCTGGGTCAAAATCCTGGAACTCCCTCCCTAACAGCACTGTGGGGGTACCTTCACCACACAGGCTGCAGTGGTTCAAGAAGGAGGCTCACCACCACCTTCTCAAGGGCAATTAGGGATGGGTAATAAATGCTGGCCTTGCCAGTGACGCCCACATCCCATAAACAAATATAAAAAAAATACCTTAACCGCTTGCACGTTTCTTATCAAAATATCTTTTTGCGGCATGTGTAAGTATAGGTGTAGCAGGTAGAATAGTCATAGTAAGCTTTTGTTAATATTAAATATATATCCACGTATTAAAGATTGATTCTGCAGTGGTTGTAATGACTGTACTTCTTTATCCAGAGAGTAGACATAGAAGATAGGAGCAGGAGTAGGCCATTCGGCCCTTCGAGCCTGCTCCGCCATTTAATGAGATCATGGCTGATCATCCAAATTCAGTACCCTGTCCCTGCCTTCTCCCCATATACCTTAATCCCTTTAGCCTCAAGAAACATATCCAACTCTTTCTTGAATATATTTAATGAACTGGCCTCCACCGCCCTCTGTGGCAGAGAATTCCACAGGTTCACCACTCTCTGGGTGAAGAAATTCCTCCTCATTTCTGTCCGAAATGGCTTACCCCTTATCCTTTGACTATGACCCCTGGTTCTGGACTCCCCGGCCATCAGAAACATCCTTTCTGCATCTAGTCTGTCCAGACCTGACAGAATTTTATAGGTTTCGATGAGATCCCCTCTCAATCTTCTAAACTCCAGTGAGTATAAGCCCAATCGATACAATCTCTCCTCGTACGTCATTCCTGCCATCCCAGGTATCAGCCTGGTGAATCTTCGCTGCACTCCCTCCATGGCAAGAACGTCCTTCCTCAGGTAAGGTGACCAAAACTGCACACAATACTCAAGGTGCGGTCTCACCAAGGCCCTGTACAACTGTAGCAAGACATCCTTGTTCTTGTACTCGAACCCTCTTGCTACGAAGGCCAACATACCATTTGCCTTCTTAACCGCCTGCTGCACCTGCATGCTTACCTTCAGCGACTGGTGCACAATAACACCCAGGTCTCTTTGCACTTCCCCTTCTCCCAATCTATTGCCATTCAAATAATAATCTGCCTTCCTATTTTTGCCACCAAAGTGGATAACCTCACATTTATCCACATTATACTGCATTTGCCATGTTTCTGCCCAATCACCCAACCTGTCCAAATCGTACTGGAGTTTCACGACATCCTCCTCAGAGCTTATCCTCCCACCCAGCTTTGTGTTGTCTGCAAATTTGTAGATATTACATCCAATTCCCTCGTCCAGATCATTAATATATATTGTGAACAGCTGGGGTCCTAGGACCGATCCTTGCGGTACCCCACTAGTCACTGCCTGCCACTCAGAAAACGACCCATTTATTCCAACTCTTTGCTTTCTGTCCGCCAACCAGTTCTCTATCCAAGTCAATACCTTGCCCCCAATCCCTTGTGCCTTAATTTTGCACGCTAATCTCTTATGTGGGGCCTTATCAAAAGCCTTCTGAAAGTCCAAATACACCACATTCACTGGTTCTCCCTTATCTATTTTACCAGTTACATCCTCAAAAAATTCCAGTAGATTAGTCAAGCATGATTTACCTTTTGTAAATCCATGTTGACTTTGTCCGACCCTGTCACTGCTTTCCAAGTGCTCTGCTATTACATCTTTTATAATGGACTCTAGCATTTTCCCCACTACCGATGTCAGGCTTACCGGTCTATAATTCCCCGCTTTTTCTCGACCACCTTTTTTGAATAGTGGGGTAACATTAGCTACCCTCCAATCCATGGGTACTGTTCCAGAGACTATCGAGTTCTGGAAGATGACCAGCAATGCATCTGCTATCTCTAGGGCCACTTCCTTAAGTACCCTGGGATGTAGACCACCAGGCCCTGGGGATTTATCAGCCTTCAGTCCCATCAATTTTCCTCACACCATTTCCCTACAGATACTGATTTCTTTCAGTTCCTCCCTCTCATTAGACCCTATGTTCCCCGGCATCTCTGGGAGGTTATTTGTGTCCTCCTTTGTGAAGACAGAACAAAAATATGTATTTAGTTGGTCTGCCATTTCCTTGTTCCCCATTATAAATTCCCCTGATTCTGACTGTAAGGGACCTACGCTTGACTTCACCAATCTTTTTCTCTTCACATATCTATAAAAGCTTTTACAGTCAGTTTTTATGTTGCCAGCTAGCTTACTCTCATATTCTATTTTCCCTTTCTTAATTAATCCCTTTGTCCTCCTTTGTTGACTCCTAAACTGCTCCCAATCCTCAGGATTATTGCTTTTTCTAGCCAATTTATATGTCCTCTCCTTGGATCTTATGCTATCCCTAATTTCCCTTGTTAGCCACGGTTGAGTCACCTTTTTTGTTTTATTTTTATGCCAAACTGGGATGAACAAATTCTGTAGCTCATCCATTCGGTCTTTGAATGTTTGACATTGCCTATCCACTGTCAACCCTTTGAGTGCCATTCCCCAATCAATCCTACCCAACTCGCTCCTCAGACCATCATAGTTTCCTTTATTTAAATTCAGGACCCTAGTTTCTGAGTCAAATACTTCATTCTCCAACTTAATGAAGAATTCGATCATATTATGATCGCTCCGACCCAAGGGGCCTCGTACAACAAGATTGCTAATTAATCCTTCTCGTTACATAATACCCAGTCTAAGATGGCCTGATCTCTGGTTGGTTCCTCGACATATTGGTCCAGGAAGCCATCCCGTAAACACTCCAGGAATTCCTCCTCCACAGTGTTGTTACTAATTTGGTTGGCCCAATCTATATGTAGATTAAAGTCACCCATGATGACTGCTGAGCCCTTATTGCACGCTTCTTTAATTTCCCTTTTAATGCCATCCCCAACCTCCACCTTACTGTTTGGAGGTCTATATACCACTCCCACTAATGTTTTTTTCCCCTTGGTATTTCTCAATTCTACCCATACAGATTCCATATCATCAGAGCTAATATCCTTCATTACAATTGTATTAATCCCTTCATTAACCAGTAATGCTACCCCACCTCCCTTTCCTTTTTGCCTATCTTTCCTGAATATCGAATACCCCTGGATGTTGAGTTCCCAGTCTTGGCCATCCTTGAGCCACGTTTCCGTAATCCCAACCAAATCATATTCATTTACCTCTATTTGCGCAGCCAATTCATCCACCTTATTACAAATGCTCCTCGCATTAAGACACAAAGCCTTCAGGCTTGTTTTTTTAACACTCTTAGACCTATTAGAATTATTATTTATTGTGCCCATGTTTGATTTAAACCGTTGATTTCTCTGACTGCCACTTCTGTTTTTCTCCTTCCTATCTTTTGCTTTTATCCCTGTTTTCCTTTCCTCTGTCTCCCTGCTCAGGTTCCCAACCCCCTGCCATTTTAGTTTAAACCCCCCCGAACAGTGCTAGCAAACCTCCCCGCAAGGATATTTGTCCCGCTCTGGTTCAGGTGCAACCCGTCTGACTTGTACAAGTCCCACCTTCCCCAGAAGCAGGCCCAGTGATCCAGGAAACTAAAGCCCTCCCTCCTGCACCAACTCTTTAGCCACGTATTCATCTGCTCTATCCTCCTATTCCTATACTCACTAGCACGTGGCACCGGGAGTAATCCAGAGATTACAACATTTGAGGTCCTACTCTTTAATCTGCTACCTAGCTCCCTAAATTCTTGCTGCAGGACCTCATCCCTCTTCCTACCCATGTCATTGGTCCCAATGTGAACCACGACCTCTGCCTGTTCACCCTCCCCCTTCAGAATGCCCTGCAGCCATTCAGTGACATCCTTGACCCTGGCACCAGGGAGGCAACAAACCATCCTGGAGTCACGTCTACGGCCACAGAAACGCCTATCTGTTCCCCTTACGATAGAATCCCCTACCACTATTGCTCTCCCACTCTTTTTCCTCCCTTCCTGAGCAGCAGAAGCACCCCTGGTGCCAGGAAGTTGGCTGCTGCTGCCTTCCTCTGGTAAGTCATCCCCCTCAACAGTATCCAAATTGGTATACCTGTTTGAAAGGGGGATGGCCACAGGGGTCCCCTGCACTTCCTGCCTGTCTCTACTGCTCTGCCTGATGGTCACCCATTTCCCTTCTGCCTGTGCAGCCCTACCCTGCGGTGTGACCAACTCACTATACGCGTTATCCATGACCCTCTCAGCATCGTGAATGCTCCACAACCCATCCATCCGCAGCTCCAGCGCCTCAATACAGCCCGTTAGTAGCTGCAGCTGGATGCATTTCTGGCACACGTGGTCGTCAGGGACACTGGCAGCGGCCCTGAATTCCCACATAGAGCAAGAGGAGCATAACACGGGGCTGGGCTCTCCTGGCATGACTTACCCCTTTAATTAATTCAATACCACCAGTTAAAGATATACTCTAGGGCGCTTATTTACCAACTGTCCCCACTACACCACAGAGACCCTAGGAAATATAAACCGCAGAATTTAAGCTTGTAATGAAAAGGAGAAAGAAAGAAATACTCACCAACCAATCACTTACCTGCTTCCTGGTGACGTCACACTTGGATTACTTTTTACCTCTCTCCCCTGCTGTTGAATTGGTACGCCTCGTTCGCTGAATCAGCCGCCGCTCCCCAACTGCCGCCGGTTTTTGAAACTCCTCAGCTGCTCGCTCGCAGGTCCGCTCTGGTCGGGCCTCATTCGCTGAATCAGCCGCCGCTCCCCAACTGCCGCCGGTTTTTGAAACTCCTCAGCTGCTCGCTCGCAGGTCCGCTCTGGTCGGGCCTCATTCGCTGAATCAGCCGCCGCTCCCCAACTGCCGCTGGTTTTTGAAACTCCTCAGCTGCTCGCTCGCAGGTCCGCTCTGGTCGGGCCTCGTTCGCTGAATCAGCCGCCGCTCCCCAACTGCCGCCGGTGAGAATGTGGAACTTGCTACCACAAACATTAGTTGAGGCGAATAGAATAGATGCGTTTAAGGGGAAGCTAGATAAGTACATGAGGGAGAAAGGAATAGAAGGATATGTTGATAGGGTGAGACAAAGAGGGTGGGAGGAGGTTCGTGTGGAGCATAAACACCAGCATGGACCTGATGGGCTGAATGACCGTCAGATGTATGAATTCCAGATGCATTGGAAAAGCTTACTATGACTATGCTACCTGGTACACCTATACTGGTTCTGTGCTGTAAATTCTATGTATTTCTATACAAGATCAGGCCCAACTGTTACACGGAACTAATGAGCATTCATGTGTGGAATGTCTAGATTGTAATAAACTGAGCCATCAAAGGCCTGCACGACGAATGGTAGCAGCTAATCTTACCATGAGTGTAGGTGTCAACAGCAGACACACAGAGCATGAGGACATATGGGACCCACACCTGTCCTATGTAATTAAACATATAAAAGGTACAAGACACTGGAGCTCCTGGGGAGCTTCAGTCCTGAAAGAGCCCTCAGTATGTGATTATTGGTACCTATCTCCCATATGCACTGCAAGTAAGGAGTTGTGATTTATTACATCATTGACTTGATTTAATAAAGAAGTATTAACCAGTCGTTTCAGGGTTTCCTAGTCCTGAAACATGTCATTAGAATCATAGAAATTTACGGCACAGAAGGAGGCCATTCGGCCCATCCTGTCTGCACCGGCCAAAAAACAGTTATCCAGCCTAATCCCACTTTCCAGCACTTGGTCCATAGCCCTGTAGGTTACGGCACTTCAAGTACATATCCAAGTACTTTTAAAATGCGATGAGGATTTCTGCCTCTACCACCCTTTCTGGCAGTGAGCTCCAGACTGTAAAGTCTGTGGGTTGTTTAGTTAATTAATACACAGACTACCAGAGTAACTTAAAACAGGACTTTACTATTCGAAGGTCAGGGCGAATCTGCCCAATAAATCCTGACACAGCACTTATATACCGGTGTGGTCACCGTTGGTATTACAGTATACAGAAGCCAACAAAGTAGTGCAACACCTAAAGTAGTTCTCTTAAAGGTGGACAGTTACATACAATAGTTCTCTTAAAGGTAGACGGGTACATACACTACAATCCTCCCTTTTTAGCTTACAACATCCTGATTCCCCATTAAACATACATTATAACATATATACAACTTTATGCAAGACAGTTCACAGATTCAGTCTCTCTGGAGGTTTCCGGACTCTGTCCGGATAACGCCTCGGTGGTGTCGTAACTCCCGGCGGGGTAGTAGGTGCTTCTGGCAAGGTCGATTCGGCTTGAAGGACAGTGTCAGGTTCATCTGATTCCAGTATTACCAGATCGGAGGTAGGTGTTCTGGGTATCTCTGTCTCAACATTAACCGTGTAAGGTGGTGGAGTAGGTTGGCCATTTGTGGCTGACCCTATGATCTGGTCAACATGGCGCCTTATTATACTGTCCCCAATGTCTACCGTATACATCAACGGCCCTAGCCTTTTTCCAATAGTTCCAGGCTGCCATTTCTCGGTACGGTAGTCCCGGGCCAAAACTTGTTGACCTATCTGAAAAGATCTAGTTGGCCTTTCATTCATGCCCTGGAATTGCCGGTTCTCTACGTCCCTTCTGACGTTTGGCTTAAGCAAATCCAGCCGGCATCTTAGTCGTCTATTAAAAAAACATCATGGCGGGAGTTTGATTTGTGACCGCATGTGTTGCATTCCTGTATGCCAACAAGAAGCTATCCACCTTATGTTGTAAGTTAATGGCTTCATTACCCATGGCCTTTATGGCCTTCTTGAAGGTCTGGACAAACCTTTCAGCCAATCCATTGGAGGCGGGATGGTATGGGGCTGACGTGTAGTGCTTAACCCCATTGCTCTTTAAGAATTTCTTGACTTCTTCGGACACAAATTGCGGTCCATTATCAGAACAGATCTGTTCCGGCAGCCCATTCCTAGCAAACATGGTCCTTAACACTGTGATGGTTTTTTCCGTGGTGGTGGTGGACATCTTTATTACCTCCGGCCACTTGGAGTGTGCATCCACCGCTATTAGAAACATTGAGTCCATAAATGGACCAGCAAAGTCGATGTGTACCCTTTGCCAAGGAGATGAGGGCCACTCCCATGGATGCAGAGGAGCCTGTGGTGGCGCGTTTTGGACCTTCTGGCATCCTAGACAGCTCTTAGTGATTTCTTCGATGTCCCCATCAATGCCTGGCCACCACACAAACGCTCTTGCTAGGTTCTTCATTTTCACTCCACCCAGATGTCCCTCGTGCAGCTCCTTTAACACCTTCTGTTGAAGTTTGGGTGGAATCACCACTCTAGATCCACACATCAGGGCTCCTCGACACACTGACAGCTGTTCTTTTCTCTGCGAAAATGCTGGCAGCGTTGGTTCGCCCTGTGCTGGCCATCCCTCCACCATTAAATCATAGACTCGTGAGAGAGTCGGGTCATTTCTTGTTTCGTTTTCGATCATCGAATTTGTTACTGGTAGACATTCCACTATGGATGAGTGTAACATCTCTACCGGGTCCACTGTAGTCGCTTCTTCTACTATCGGCAATGGCAAGCGCAATAACCCATCAGCATTTCCATGCTGTTTGGACCTTTTGTATTCGATGTCATATTGGTGTGCCCCAAGTAACACGGACCACCTCTGTAACCTTTGCGCTGTCATGGTGGAAACGGCCTTGTTAGGGTTGAATATGGACACCAACAGCTGGTGGTCTGTCAGTAATGTGAACTTCTTGCCCTGCAGGTAATGATTGAATTTCTTTACGCCCCACACAAGGCTGAGGGCCTCCCTATCTATTTGAGCATAATTTCGCTCCGCGGTGGTCAATGATCGGGACGCGAATGCCACTGGCCTTTCCGAGCCATTTGGTAACTTGTGTGAAAGTACTGCTCCAATTCCATAGGGGGAAGCATCACAAGCTAGACGAAGAGGTAACGTTGGGTTGAAATGAGCCAACACTTCTTCAGAGGTAATCAACGCCTTGCTTCTGCGAAAGGCCTTTTTACATTCCTCACTCCACTTCCATGGTACTTCTTTCCGCAACAGAGCGTTCAGCGGATGCAGCACCGTGGATAGATTCGGCAGAAACTTGTGATAATAATTAATCAACCCCAAGAATGATCTTAACTGTGATACGTTTTCCAGAGTGGGGGCCTTCACGACAGCTTCTATCTTGTCAGGTGACTTGTGCAGCCCCTCTCGGTCAATGACATGACCGCAGTACGAGATCCGTTTTTGGAAGAACTCACATTTCTTGCGATTAACTCGAAGGCCATATTCCTTCAACCTAGTGAGCACCAGTTTCAAATTTGTGAGGTGTTCTTCCTCGTCTTGTCCCGTAATCAGGATATCGTCTAAGTAACACTGCGTGCTTGGAATTCCTTGTAATACCTGCTCCATGGCCCTCTGCCAAATTGCTGGAGCCGAAGCTACCCCAAAAACCAGTCTATTATAACGATACAAGCCTCTGTGTGTGTTGATGGTGAGGTACTGACGCGACTCTTCCTCGACTTCCATTTGTAAGTATGCCTGTGCCAGGTCTATCTTGGTGAAGTGTTTCCCTCCAGCCAACGAAGCAAAGATGTCTTCAATCCGCGGAAGCGGGTATTGTACCGTGTGAAGCACCGGATTCACTGTGATCTTGAAGTCTCCGCAGATGCGGACCTTCCCCGGTCCCCCTGGCTTGTTACTTGGTGAAGATTTCATGACGGGAACAATGGGCGTGGCCCACTCACTCCAGTCCACTTTTGACAGTACCCCTGATCGTTCAAGTTCTTCCAGTTCTGCCTCCACAGCAGGTCGTATCGCGTAAGGTACCGATCTGGCTTTGAAAAATTTTGGGCTTGCATGCTTTGCAATCTTAACCTTTGCTTTAATTCCTCGCAGTGCTCCCAGTCCTTGCTGGAATACCTCTTTAGCTTCGTCCAATATTCTGGACAACCGTTCAGGTTTGACATCTTCCTTTCCGGAATCTACCGTCATGGTGTTTAGTGAATGCCAGTCTATCTTTATTTTCCTGATCCACTCCCGTCCCAGAAGTGGTGGACCTCCCTCAGGCAACACATACAGGTCCATCCTTTGGTGATCTTTGTCCTTGTATCTCACCTTGACTTCTATCTTTCCGATGGGGTATACTTTGTACCCCGTGTACGTCTGCAATACTAGTTCCGTATCCCGTAGGGGAATATGCTTGAATAACTTTTTATAATCATGCTTATTCATGACCGTCAACGCCAATCCGGTGTCCACTTCCATTTTCACTTGGACTTTTGCAATCTGTAGTGTGATCCAGATAGCTTGTCGGTCAGCTTCTTTACTCACATTATGACCCCTCAGACTTGCCTTGCTGTTGGAGTCTGAGTCCGAATTCTGTTCATCTGGACTCTTCCTAGTCACCTCATGTACCTTCCTGTACCTCTTTTGTGGTGACTCATTATTGTTGGTCTTCTTTCCTGACCGGCATACCTTAGCTATGTGACCGAGCTTGCCACATTTCCTACATTCCTGGTTTTTAAACCAGCATTGGTTCTGGTCGTGTGTTGTCTTCCCACAACGATAGCATTTCGTTGTACCCGAAGTAATTTGCTGCACACTGAGTGCCGCTGCCTTTAGCTGCATTTCCGCCGTTCCTTTCGCTGCGGCTTCGTTCGATGCAGCAATAAGGATAGCCTTATCAAGTGTAAGATCGTTCTCTTCGAGCAGTCGTTTTTGTGTTTCTTCCTTCGACATTCCGCACACGAATTTGTCTCTGAGTGCCTCTGCCAGATTTTCCCTAAACTGACAGTGTTTCGCTAGCCTACGCAGTTCAATCAGGTACTCCGCGTTGCTTTCCTCTTTCCGTTGCGTTCTCGCGTAAAATTTGGATCGTTCCACTAACATCAGTGGTGCGGGGTTAAAATGATCCTTCAGGACAGCAACAATATCATCGAAAGTCTGATCCGCCGGTTTAGCTGGTGCTAGTAGGTGCTTCAAGAGCCCGTATGTCTTCGCGCCCATCGAGTTTAGCAAGGTTATAGCTTTGTCATCTTCTTCTATTTTATTGGCCTCACCATAGATCTCAATGCGTTCCACATACGTGGCCCAGTCTTCTACCTCGGAATTAAAATCGTTGATGTTACCGCGCTTAGGCATCTTCCTCTCTTCCTGATAACACCACGGATTATTTCTTTAAATTTTCTTTTTTTTTCTTCAAGATGGCGGTTCCCGCGAAAATGGCGGTTTCCCGTGCTTATCTTCTCTCCCCGCCCACTTCAATGGCGGTTCCCCGCTTCTGTCTTCTTCTCCGCCTAATGGCGGCTTCCCGCGTTTCTTCCCCTGGCGGGAGGGGTACACTTTCCCCACGGGCGACGGCCGCTGGCTTTCAGGTTCACAGCCTGCGCGTTGGCTTCAGTGCTTTCCCTTTTCTCAGCAGGGCAACCGGCGCTGGGTACACCCCGTTGACGGCGAACAGTTTCAGCCGCTGGACTGGCTCTCGCTCAGTCTCCCTTGGTCGGCTCTGCCTCTCCCGCTCGCTCGGCTCCCAATCGCGCCTCCCAGCCCTCTCGCAGTCCGGTGCTTCCCTCCCCGGCTGCGGCTGAGTTTTTATATCTTCCCGCGCCTACGCTCCCGGTCGCAGCGCTTCGTGGCTTCGGTCGCTGCCCGGCCTTTTCCGCCGGTCGCGGTCTAGCTGTTTCACGACGCCGTTGCGTCCCCAGCCTGCCTGTACCGCGGCTTCCTTGCTCCACGCTGCCCCAGTCTCAGCGCCTCTGGGCCCAACTTCTGTCCGGCTCCTTTCCCCCTCGACCGTGGTCGAGTGCACCGCCCTTATCCTCCGGTTATTCTTTTTACTTTTCCCTTACTCACAGTCACCGTGGCCGGCTTGCTTCTCGTGCTGATCGGCTCACTCCTCACCGTGGCAGAAGGGACAGTCAGTGCCTGTTGCTGATGGAAGTCTTTGTCTCTGAATTCTTCCTCCTTTCCAGCTCTGCAGACTCGAGTTTTCTCCCAGCAGAATGACGAGGGCGGTTGCCTCTTCTCGACGCTCGTTAACTGCTTCGGAAGTATTGTTGCCGCAGGGTACGATCGGACTCGTCGCCACTGTAAAGTCTGTGGGTTGTTTAGTTAATTAATACACAGACTACCAGAGTAACTTAAAACAGGACTTTACTATTCGAAGGTCAGGGCGAATCTGCCCAATAAATCCTGACACAGCACTTATATACCGGTGTGGTCACCGTTGGTATTACAGTATACAGAAGCCAACAAAGTAGTGCAACACCTAAAGTAGTTCTCTTAAAGGTGGACGGTTACATACAATAGTTCTCTTAAAGGTAGACGGGTACATACACTACACAGACCCCCACCACCCTCTGGGTGAAAAGAATTCTCCTCAACTCCCCTCTAATCCTTCTACCAATGACTTTACATCTATGCCCCCTGGTTATTGACCTCTCTGCCAAGGGAAATAGATCCTTCCTATCCACTCTGTCTCGGCCCCTCATAATTTTATATACCTCAAAATGGTCTCCCCTCAGCCTCCTCTGTTCCAAAGAAAACAACCCCAGCCTATCCAATCTTTCCTCATAGCTAAGATTCTCTACTCCTGGTAACATCCTTGTAAATCTCCTCTGTACCCTCTCTAGTGCAATCACATCTTTTCAGTAATGTGGTGACCAGAACTGTACGCAGTACTCTAGCTGTGGCCTAACTAGTGTTTTATCCAGTTCAAGCATAACCCCCCTGCTCTTATATTCTATGCCTCGGCTAATAAAAGAAAGTCTCCCGTATGCCTTCTTAACCACCTTATCTACCTATTCTGCTATCTTCAGGGATCTGTGGACATACGCTCCAAGGTCCCTCTGTTTTGCTACATTTCTCAGTTTCCTACCATTTATTGTGTATTCCCTTGCTTTGTTAGCCCTCCCCAAATGTATTACCTCACACTTCTCTGGATTGAATTCCATTTGCCACTTTTCTGCCCACCTGACCAGTCCACTGATATCGTCCTACAGTCTACAGCTTTCTCCTCACTATCAACCACATGGCCAATTTTTGTATCATCTGCAAACTTCTTAATCATGCCCCCTACATTGAAGTCTAAATCATTGATGTACACCACAAAAAACAAGGGGCCTAGTACTGAGCCCTGTGGAACCCCACTGGAAACAGCTTTCCAGTCACAAAAACACCCGTTGACCATTACCCTTTGCTTCCTGCCACTGAGCCAATTTTGGATCCAACTTGCCACTTTCCCTTGGATCCCATGGGCTTTTACTTTTCTGACCAGTCTGCCATGTGGGACCTTGACAAAAGCCTTGCTAAAATCCATGCAGTCCACATCAAACGCACTACCCTCATCGACCCTCCTTGTTATTTCCTCAAAAAATTCAATCAAGTTAGTCAGACACGACCTTCCCTTAACAAATCCATGCTGACTGTCCCTGATTAATCCGTGCCTTTCTAAATCAAGATTAATACAGTGTCTCAGAATATTTTTGAATAATTTGCCCACCACTGAGGTTTGGCTGACTGGCCTGTAATTACTCGGTTTATCCCTGTAGGGGGTGGCGGGTGGCGCGTTTGCCCAGTCAGTTATGCCCCTGACTGTTGGTGAGCGGTTCAAATTGCTCCCACGCCCTGGGTTCTAGACACCGGACTTAGGTACAGGCGGCGATACAGAAAGACTCGAGTAGACAGGTGGTTCGGTGTAAGCAAACCAAGATTTTATTAGAACAGAAATGAAAACACAGTCTTATGAGAAAAGATTACTGGTAGAGGACACAATTACAGGCATGTAACACTACAACTATACTTATACAGGGAATGGGGAACACACGGCACATCGAGGGAAAAACAATTACTTTAACAATCCCCTTATCCTTATCCCACCCCTATACCTAACTAGATTAAGCTATGAGGGGCCAGGAATTCATGCTCACCAATCTAAAGCAAAACTTGTTGTTTTAGCAATCGCGATTTTGGGCTGCTGTCCTTTGGGGTACTCCGTCGCCACGTGGTCTCAGGGCGTGGTGCTGGAGCTGCTGCTGCGACACACCTTTCTTCTCCTCAGCTGCCGTCGTCGTCTCATCATGATGGGTTCTCTTCTTCTTCTCCCTCGGGCAGTCGTCGGCGGTAACGTTGCGTCAATGAGACGATTAACAGTCTTTACTGTTTAGATTTTACTACCCATCCTTAGAACGCCAACATATTCATCATGGCGTGGACACCTGCATTACAGTGTTCAACAAGAGGCTTGCCCTCAAACGCCAGCTTAATTGCGGGATTCGCCCAAGCAACTTAGTCTCACTGTCCTCAGATACTTTCTTCCCCGAGCGTCAGCTTATAACTCGGCGCTCGGGTTTTAATGAATACGTCTTCTGCTGCTCTTCTCTGCTCTTGTCGGGTCTACCTTACTCTTCGTCTCAGTTCGTCTCGCCTCATTTCCTCTGCCCTCTCTTGTGTCCTGGGTGACTTTGGACTCGGGTCTCGTTCCCCTCCCCTGCTATTGGTATGGATGTCCTTGGTTGCAACTTAATGCGGGGAGCAAGAAGAGAACCCGCCACGAGGCCGGGGCTCGAGTGCGAGCGGCGGTAGCCCAAGGCCCGACGAGAGTCAAGAGACAAGACACAAGAGTCAAGAGACAAGAGGCAAGAGATAAGAGAGCAATTGGTACTAAGGGCCTACAGTTATACTCCTTTCGATGGCCCCTTATCTGCACGCCAAATCAGGTTAGTCCATTGTTTCAATTTTGGCGGGCTGTTTTAAATGATTGTACCAATCTAGAATAACTGGTTTTAGATGGTCATTTATCGCACCTAATGGCCTGATGTCCGGGCTGTATTGTCATTAAAGCATTTTAATCGGCCTGTCCAGCCTCGATGGCTTCCATAAGCTGTTTCCGATTATTTATGCGGACAAACTAATGACCTCCTGTTTAGGCCTAACTGGGATGATCTGTTCCAATTTGACGAAAATGCATATTCAATTGTTTGCTTAGCTGTCTGGCCCTCCAAACACAAAAGTCCTTTTCACAGAAATGTATTTTAAGTTTCGATTTCCCAAAGCTGCTTGTTCTGCGCTGCAGAGTTCAGGCTTTTAAAATCTTACAGGCTTTTGGTCACGAGGTGCGGATGCCATCTTTGGGTACCCTTTTTAAATTGTCCATAGGGTCCCTTTTATTAATAACCTTGGGGAAATGTGGAAATTTTGCGAATCCTACATCCCTTTCTCCCTTTTTAAGCAATGGTACAACGTTAGCAGTCCTCCAGTCCTCCGGCACCACACCTGTAGCTAGAGAGGATTGGAAAATGATGGTCAGAGCCTCTGCTATTCCTTCCCTTGCTTCTCTTAATAGCCTGGGATACATTTAATCGGGCCTGGGGATTCATCTACTTTCAAAGATGCTAAACCCCTTAATATTTCCTCTTGTATTGGAGGTAAAGGATGTATGACAATATCCTATAATACCTCCATATAACAGCAATAGGGATATATGACAATATCTTGCATAAACCCAGCAACAAGCTCAGCATGACCTAATAATACCTTGTTCAGATGTAGCCTTACATTTCTGAGTTGCAATGTACATGGTCAATTTATAATTTAGCATGATCCCATGAACATGGCTGAAGATGACCCAACCTTTAATCATCGTGCATTTGACTTTCTTGACTTGACTAAAGTAAGCAAGTTCCCCTGTTCCCCTTATCTTCCCTCCTCGAGCTCGCTAGACCATTCTTTAAGTTTAACAAGGCTTGGAACAAGCAGCACCATGTGTGGCTATTTTCAAGATTCAGAGGATGGTAAGAATACCTCGAAGTGAGCACTAAGATGGTGATTGAGCAGTGAAGGGAAACCTCTGCTATGCTCTTTATTTTTAACTCGAGTCAGCACTCGACATTTCATCCGGTTTTTCACCCTGTCTCCTTTCAGGCAGAGAGGGTAATTCTGACTTTGGGCGATAGTGTAAAACGGGCGATAGCGAATCGGCAGCCCGTTTTACATCTCCCCCCATTTTTATTTCCATTGTGGAAAATTGATTTCCATTCACGGTGGCCGGCAGTGGCTGAGGTTTTAATGAGGACTCCTACCTCCACATTCAGGGAAGTCATTTTTTAACAACATACATTTTGTTAGGAAGAATAAGGAGGTCACATGCGACAAGTGTCTAAAGGGGGTAGAGGAGCAGGGGATCTGGGCATACAGATACACAAACCACTACAGGTAGCGACACAGGTTAATAAGGCCATTAAAAAAAGCAAACAAAGCACTGGGGTTAGGAACATAGGAACAGGAGAAGGCCATTCAGCCGCTCAAGCCTGTTCTGCCAGTCAATGAGATCATGGCTGATCTGCGGCCTAGCTCCATATACCCGCCTTTGGCCCATATCCCTTAAGACCTTTGGTTAACAAAAATCTATCAATCTCAAATTTAAAATTAACAATTGATCTAGCATCAATTGTCATTTTGCGGAAGAGAGTTCCAAACATCTACCACCCTTTGTGTGTAGAAGTGTTTCCTAATTTCACTCCTAAAAGGTCTGGCTCTAATATTTAGACGATGCCCCCTAGTCCTAGAATCCCCAACCAGCGGGAATAGTTTCTCTCTATCTACTCTATCTGTTCCCCTTAATATCTTGAAAACTTCGAGCAAATCACCCCTCAAACTTCTAAATTCTAGGGAACTTTTTTTTAATTATTCGTTCCTCGGATGTGGGCATCGCTGGCAAGGCCAGCATGTATTGCCCGTCCCTAGTTGCCTTTGAGAAGGTGGTGCACTGCCTTCTTGAACTGCTGCAGTCCATGTGGTGAAGGTACTCCAACAGTGCTGGTAGGGAGGGAGTTAAGAACATAAGAACATAAGAAATAGGAGCAGGAGTAGGCCAATCGGCCCCTCGAGCCTGCTCCGCCATTCAATAAGATCATGGCTGATCTTATCCTAACCGCCAATCTACTATCACAGACTATCTCCTGAATCTAACAGAATTAGACACACGAAATAGGTGCAGGATCAGGCTACATGGCGCCTGGGCCCGCTCCGCTACCCACAGGGCCATGTCCGATCCGAACCTAGACTCATGTCCAAATTCCTGCCCGCTCCCCGTAACCCTTAATTCCCTTTACTTCTAGGAAACTGTCTATTTCTGTTTTAAATTTATGTAATGATGTAGCTTCTAC
Source organism: Somniosus microcephalus (assembly GCF_052327205.1). Taxonomy (NCBI): domain Eukaryota; kingdom Metazoa; phylum Chordata; class Chondrichthyes; order Squaliformes; family Somniosidae; genus Somniosus; species Somniosus microcephalus. The sequence continues at coordinate 61,930,501 of NC_140999.1, read as the reverse complement.
AGCTTTTTGGGGCAGCATATTCCATGGACCTACCACCCTCTGAGTGAAGTAGTTCCTCCTCATCTCAGTTTTGAAAGAGCAGCCCCTTATTCTAAGACTATGCCCCCTAGTTCTAGTTTCACCCATCATTGGGAACATCCTCCCCGCATCCACCTGATCCAGCCCCTTCACAATCTTATATGTTTCAATAAGATCGCCTCTCATTCTTCTGAATTCCAATGAGTAGAGTCCCAATCTACTCAACCTCTCCTCATATGTCCATCCCCTCATCCCCGGGATTAACCGAGTGAACCTTCTTTGTACTGACTCGAGAGCAAGTATGTCTTTTCTTAAGTATGGACACCAAAACTGTATGCAGTATTCCAGGTGCAGTCTCGCCAATACCTTGTACAACTGAAGCAATACCTCCCTATTTTTATATTCTATCCCCCTAGCAATGAAAGCCAACATTCCATTGGCCTTCTTAATCACTTGCTGCACCTGCATACTAACCTTTTGAGTTTCGGGCACCAGGACCCCCAGATCCCTTTGTACTTCAGTACTTTCCAGTTTCTTGCCATTAAGATAATAATTTGCTCTACGATTTTTCCTGCCAAAGTGCATAACCTCACACTTTCCAGTATTGTATTCCATCTGCCAAATCTCTGCCCACTTACTTAGCCTGTCCCCTTGCAGGTTTTTTATGTCCTCCCCACTCACTACTTTCCCTCCCATCTTAGTATCATCTGCAAACTTTGATATGTTACACTCGGTCCCCTCCTCCAAATCGTTAATATAGATTGTAAAGAGTTGGGGACCCAGCACTGACCTCTGCAGAACACCACTAGTTACTGATTGCCAGTCTGAGAATGAACCATTTATCCCAACTCTCTGCCTTCTGTTAGATAGCCAATCCTCTATCCATGCCAGAATATTACCCCCAATCCCGTGATTTTTTACCTTAAGCAATAATCTTTTGTGTGGCACCTTGTCAAATGCCTTTTGGAAGTCTAAATACACTACGTCCACTGGTTCCCCTTTTATCTACCCTATATGTTACTTCCTCAAAGAACTCCAGCAAATTTGTCAAACATGACTTCCCCTTCATAAAACCATGCTGACTTTGTCCTATTAAATTATGATTATCCAAATGTCCTGTTACTGTCTCCTTAATAATGGACTCCAAAATTTTAGGTTCCAGAATTTTGACCCAGCGACGATGAAGGATCGGCGATGTACTTCCAAGTCAAGATGGTGTGTAACTTACAGGGGAACTTGGAGGTGGTGGTGATCTCATGCACCTGCTGGCCTTGTCCTTCTAGGTGGTAGAGGTCGCGGGTTTGGGAGGTGCTGCTGAAGAAGCTTCGGCGAGTTGCTGCAGTGCTTCTTCTTCTTAGGCAGTCCCTTGGAACCACACTAAAAATGAGTTCGCAGGTGACTGATGTGTCCAATGCGGGACCTACAGTCTCTGTCACAGGTGGGGCAGACGGTAGTTGAAGGGGCGGGTGGGTGGGGTGCTTGGGTTGACGTGCGCTCCTTCCGCTGTTTGCGCTTGGCTTCCGCTTGCTCCCAGCGAAGAGACTCGAGGTGTTCGGCGCCTTCCCGGATGTTTCTCCTCCACTTTCCGCGGTCTTAGGCCAGGGATTCCCAGGTGTCGGTGGGAATGTTGCACTTTTTCAAGGAGGCTTTGAAGGTGTCCTTGAAGCGTTTCCTCTGCCCATCTGGGGCTCTCTTGCCGTGATGGAGCTCCGAGTAGAGCGCTCGTTTTGGGAATCTTGTATCGGACATGCAGACAATGGACCCGTGCATCGGAGCTGATCGAGCGTGATCAAAGCTTCGATGCTGGGTGTAGTGGCGCTCCGTAGTTTTCAATATGCAGCCACTGAGCTTTAGCTTTGAGGCTTTTAGCAACGAGTAGATGCGTGTCAAAATAAAACGTTCCAAAACATAACTTTGTCTTTTAACTGTTTACTGTAATACATTTCAAACAGGATTTCAAAGTAAAACACGTTTAAACACAGTCAAAAACTGTATTGCTCCACAGTCATCAAAGCTTCTACCTTTCCTAGCCTCGTGGTGCTTGAACTGTAAAAATGGCTGGATATATCATGTGACAAGCTTAAGGACTATACCATTGGAGCAAGAATAAAGGGGGTCTCTCAGACTATACTATTGGAACAAGAAAAGAGGGGGTTTCTCAATACAATAAGTCAGTCAGGTAAATTAACTATATTATACTAGAATATGCATCAATAATAAACAAATGTACATACATACTGTACCATAATATTTAACCAATATTTTAAGGTATTTTCTTTCTTCTTTACACTTTCTTAAACTTTCATGACTCTTACACTGGGGATGTTGGCCTGAGCGAGAACACTGACGTTGGTGCACCTATCCTGCCAATGGGTTTGCAGGATCTTACGGAGGCAGCGTTGGTGGTACCTCTCCAGTGCTTTGAGGTGCCTGCTGTACATGGTCCATGTCCCTGAAGCATACAGGAGGGCAGGTATCACTACTGCTCTGCAGACCATGAGCTTGGTGCCGGGTTTGAGGTCCTGGTCTTCAAACACTCTCTTCCTCAGGCAACCAAAGGCTGCACTGGCACACTGAAGGCGGTGTTGGACTTCGCCATCGACGTCTGCCCTTGTTGACAGTAGGCTCCCGAGGTATGGAAAGTGGTCCATGTTGTCCAAGGCCTCGTTGTGGATTTTGATAATCGGGGGGCAGTACTGTGTGGCGGGGGCAGGTTGGTAGAGGACCTTTATCTTACGGATGTTTAGTGTAAGGCCCATGCTCTCATATGCTTCAGTGAAGTTGTTGACAATGGTTTGGAGTTCAGCCTCAGAGTGTGCGCAGAGGGAGTGAATGTTTAAGGTGGCGGATGGCGTGCCAATCAAGGGGGCTGCTTTGTCCTGGATAATGTCGAGCTTCTTGAGTGTTGTTGGAGCTGTACTCATCCAGGCAAGTGGAGAGTATTCCATCACACTCCTTACTTGAGCCTTGTAGATGGTGGAAAGGCTTTGGGGAGTCAGGAGGTGAGACATTCGGCGCAGAATACCTAGCCTCTGACCTGCTCTTGTTGCCACACTATTTATGTGGCTGGTAAGTTATGTTTCTGGTCAATGGTGACCCCCAGGATGTTGATGGTGGGGGATTCAGCAATGGTAATGCCATTGATTGTCAAGAGCCGGTGGTTAGACTCCCGCTTGTTGGAGATAGTCATTGCCTGGCACTTGTGTAGCACAAATGTTACCTGCCACTTATCAGCCCAAGCCTGAATGTCGTCCAGGTCTTGTTGCATGTGGACATGGACTGCATCATTATATGAGGAGTTGTGAATGGCACTGAACACTGTGCAATCATCAGCGAACATCCCCATTTCTGACCTTATGCTGGAGGGAAGATCATTGATGAAGCAGCTGAAGATGGTTGGGCCTAGGACACTGCCCTGAGGAACTCCTGCAGTGATGTCCTGGGGCTGTGTTGATTGACCTCCAGCCACCACAACCATCTTCCTTTGTGCGAGGTATGGCTCCAGCCAGTGGCGAGTTTACCCCCTGATTCTCATTGACTTCAGTTTTACTAGGGCTCCTTGATGACACATTCGGTCAAATGCTGCCTTGATGTCAAGGGCAGTCACTCTCACCTCAAGACTTTCTTTCTTTACTTGCTACATGCAATGGGGAAAAGTAAATCATAACCATAGACCGTCTCCCCTCCCCATCCCCACATCAAAATCAAGCCTTGTGTCTTTTACCCAGTACATTCACTTGAGAATTTCAGTCCATTTCACAGATTATGCAAGTAAATCTAAAGGCACAAACTCTTCAAAATAAAACCATTAGGTAATTTGACAGCGGCTGAAGGCCGGATCACTACAATATGTTATCTTAATGCAATAAACCTTTGGATGGCAAACTGCACAATGCAGAGTGGAAGTTTGGCGTACTAGGAGTGAGACATCAGATACATACGTTCAGATCAATGGTATTTCATTACTGATGAAAGACTCAAAGGCAATCATTTCCGGTAAATTAAATCAAAATACTTTCAACTACACATACTAATGGGAGGAAAACATTTCTTGGAAATGTCAGTGGCCAATCAGGTTAGGAAATATGCTTGTAGACAGATAAGAATATATGAAATTTTAGATATAGGAAAGGTCATTTTAGCTTTAGCTACTTCATGGATCAATCCCACCTATCCAACGTTCTCACAATATCACAGCAGATATGAGAAAGGAAGGTAACTGGGCTTCATGCTCGTGATTGCAAACACAGTGAGGGTCCTGTTGACTTTGGCCATCAGTGTAGATCGAGCGATAGCAATTCAGCCATCTGTTATACATTGACTTCAATAGAAATGAAAATGGGGAGAGGTGTATAACAGGCGTCTGATCCGATATCACCCATTTTATACTGTCACCCAAAGTTAAGATCTACCCCAGTGAGTTCCTGGTCACAGCCAAACCATTAAAGCCTCAAGAACAGATCAGACCCACAGGAAGGAAGAGCAGGGTGATGGGTGAGTTCATCGTCCCAAAACTGATGGTAACGCTCAGCAAATAAAATACACCAGCATGGACATCATCGGCACGGAGACATTATAGGGCCTGGAGAGGCTGTAGTTAGCGAAGATGACAAGGCTCCTGGCTACTGCATGCACCCACTGTGCCAATGATTTTCATTATGATCAGATTCAAAGCTTACATCTCCTGTGACCACTTCTCATTTCCAAACCAAGTACCAGTAGCCCGCAAGGAAGGACACAGCCGGGCGGGACTGTCACGGTCACCTCAGTGTCACCCACGTCACCATGCCCGACACACATTCACATCTAGGAGGGTCTTACTGAGTCACTGACTGTGGGTGGAGCAGGGGGACAGGTGATGGCTGAGGAAAGGCTGACTGCTGCCGTGCTGAATTGGGTTGTGATTCCGGCCTCATTGCGCCACCAGTGAAACCAAGGATCCATCACAAGCGGGAGCTGGTGACTTGCCTCATTGCCCAAGATGATGCCAGCTGGTTTGGGTAGAATTGCATCTTCTACCACCCACTTCCCCAAAGCCTTTCCACCATCTACAAGGCACAAGTAAGGAGCGTGATGGAATACTCTCCACTTGCTTGGATGAGTGCAGCTCCAACAACACTCAAGAAGCTCGACACTATCCAGGACAAAGCAGCCCCCATGATTGGCACCCCATCCACCACCTTAAACATTCACTCCCTCCACCACCGACGTACCATGGCTGTAGTGTGTACCATCTACAAGATGCACTGCAGCAACTCTCCAAGGCTTCTTCGGCAGCACCTCCCAAACCCGCGACCTCTTCCACCTAGAAGGACAAGGGCAGCAGGCACATGGGAACACCACCACCTCCAAGTTCCCCTCCAAGTCACACACCATCCTGACTTGGAAGTATATCGCCGTTCCTTCATCGTCGCTGGGTCAAAATCCTGGAACTCCCTCCCTAACAGTACTATGGGAGTACCTGCACCACACAGACCGCAGCGGTTCAAGAAGGCAGCTCACCACCTGATATACCTATCAATTCATTCCATGAAAAGCGACGAGTTAAGATTGTAACTATAGGTTTTTATTGGCTAAATAACAGAGCCCACCCTCGTGGGTGATCGGTTCTAACAAGGAGGAATACCAGCCAGTCGATCACCTTTATACCTGGGCAAGCAGGCGGAGCCATGGGCGGAGTCAGCTGAGGTCAGCCCAGGTATAACAGCGTGGCAAGAGGTAACCTTGTGTAGTGATACAACAGTGTAAACAGTGATAACCATAGTGTAACGATATAAACAGTGATAACCATAGTGTAACGATAGTGAACGATAACAGTGGTTTACCACACCACCACCTTCTCAAGGGTAATTAGGGATAGGCAATAAATGCTGGCCTTGCCAGTGACACCCACATCCCATGAACTAATAAAGAAAAAGTTGGGCACTGTAATGAGCCAAGTGCACTCAACTCTATAGGCCGTCATTGAACGGCCGTCATTGAACGGCAAGCAATATCACCGGTGTTGTAACAATCTCCAGCTGACCTTATGGCAAGAGGTCAAGAGAACCCACATGGAATTTCAGAACCTTGGTCTTTTCCAGAGAAACAAAGCAGAATGGGAAACAGCTGGGTAAAAAAAGAACGGCTTGAATTTATATCACAATCTCAGGACGTACCAAAACTCTTTACAGCCACTTTTGACATGTAGTCACTGTTGTAATGTAGGAAACACGGCTGCCAATTTGAACACAGCAAGATCCCACAAACAGAAATGTGATCTTTTACGTCCATCTGAGAGCAGACGTGGCCTCGGTTTAACATCTCATTCGAAAGACAGCACCTGCGATAGTGCAGCACTCCCTCAGTACTGCACTGGAGTGTCAGCCTGGATTATGGGTTCAAGTCTCTGGAGTGAGACTTGAACTCACAAACCTCCGACTCAAAGGTGAGAGTGCTGCCTCTGTGCCAAGGCTGGCACCAGCTGTTCTGCATTCTGTCCTGTCTGCAGAAAGGGCCATGTGCAGCCCTCAAGGGATAAGCTTATTGGCAAGTGCACGTCATTCCTGTGCCGCTTTAGGCAATGCCGGAGATAACTAGCAGGCCTGTGGCACTCACACTACATTGGGTAGTAATAAGTCCTGAAGGTCTACCTCCTGTGCCCTAAACCCTTCTGGGCAGTGCTCTCCTGCTGTTACTCCTCTAGGACAGATACACTTAATGCTACACTCAGACTGCCAAATCTGGTTGGACGTATTCCGGAAGGTTTCATCACATGACTTCCCACAACTAACCGCCCCACCCCCCACACTCCCGCCACTGGTCACCCAACACCTCCATCCTCGCCGGCAAACCTTCGCTCCCACCAATCCAAGCTCGGAATAAACACAGGTCCCAGAAACGATAGGACGGCGCGTAAACTCACTACGGCGTCAAGTCCCCCACTGCGATTCCGAAAGGTAAGGGCGTTGAAAGTGGAGCAGAATGGTGAAGATAAATGGCGACCTCCACCATACCAAGGCTTCCATTTGATTTAGTGTCAGACTGAAAATGCGTGAGAATTGGAGCGGACAAAATATGTGCCAGTGCAGCAAGGTGGAAATTATGTCCAGCTAATCCACGTCGCTTATCTCTGACCAACAATAACAACTTGCATTCATACAGTGCCTTTAATGTAGTAAAACATCCCAAGGCATCCACAGGAGCAATTATCAAACAAGATTTGAAACCGAGCCAAAGAAGGAGACATTAGGACAGGTGACCAAAAGCTCGGTCAAAGAGGTAGGTTTTAAGGAGCATCTGAAAGGAGGAGAGAGAGGTAGCGAGGTGGAGGGGTTTAAGGAGGTAATTCCAGTGCTTAAAGGCCGAAGCAGCTGAAGGCACGGCCGCCAATGGTGGAACGGTTAAAATCGGTGAAGTGCAAGGGGCCAGAATTGGAGGAGCGCAGCGACTTCAGGGGCTTGTGAGGCTGGAGGAGATTACAGAGCTAGGGAGGGGGCGAGGCCATTGAGGGATTTGAAAACAAGGACGAGAATTTTAAAATCGAGGTGTTGTCGGACCAGGAGCCAATGTAGGTCAGCGAGCACAGGGGGTGATGGGTGAACGGGACTCGGTGTGAGTTAGGACACGGGGCAGTGAGCACGGGGGGTGATGGGTGAATGGGACTTGGTGTGAGTTAGGACACGGGGCAGTGAGCACAGGGGGTGATGGGTGAACGGGACTTGGTGCGAGTTAAGACACGGGGCAGTGAGCACAGGGGGTGATGGGTGAACGGGACTTGGTGCGAGTTAGGACACGGGGCAGTGAGCACAGGGGGTGATGGGTGAATGGGACTTGGTGTGAGTTAGGACACGGGGCAGTGAGCACAGGGGGTGATGGGTGAACGGGATTTGGTGCGAGTTAAGACACGGGGCAGTGAGCACAGGGGGTGATGGGTGAACGGGACTTGGTGTGAGTTAGGACACGGGGCAGCGAGCACAGGGGGTGATGGGTGAACGGGACTCGGTGTGAGTTAGGACACGGGGCAGTGAGCACAGGGGGTGATGGGTGAACGGGACTGGGTGCGAGTTAGGACACGGGGCAGTGAGCACAGGGGGTGATGGGTGAACGGGACTCGGTGTGAGTTAGGACACGGGGCAGTGAGCACAGGGGGTGATGGGTGAACAGGACTTGGTGTGAGTTAGGACACGGGGCAGTGAGCACAGGGGGTGATGGGTGAATGGGACTTGGTGTGAGTTAGGACACGGGGCAGTGAGCACAGGGGGTGATGGGTGAACGGGACTCGGTGTGAGTTAGGACACGGGGCAGTGAGCACAGGGGGTGATGGGTGAATGGGACTTGGTGTGAGTTAGGACATGGGGCAGTGAGCACAGGGGGTGATGGGTGAATGGGACTCGGTGCGAGTTAGGACACGGGGCAGTGAGCACAGGGGGTGATGGGTGAACGGGACTGGGTGTGAGTTAGGACACGGGGCAGTGAGCACAGGGGGTGATGGGTGAATGGGACTTGGTGCGAGTTAGGACACGGGGCAGTGAGCACAGGGGGTGATGGGTGAACGGGACTTGGTGCGAGTTAGGACACGGGGCAGTGAGCACAGGGGGTGATGGGTGAACGGGACTCGGTGTGAGTTAAGACACGGGGCAGTGAGCACAGGGGGTGATGGGTGAACGGGACTTGGTGCGAGTTAGGACACGGGGCAGTGAGCACAGGGGGTGATGGGTGAACGGGACTCGGTGTGAGTTAAGACACGGGGCAGTGAGCACAGGGGGTGATGGGTGAACGGGACTTGGTGTGAGTTAGGACACGGGGCAGTGAGCACAGGGGGTGATGGGTGAATGGGACTTGGTGCGAGTTAGGACACGGGGCAGTGAGCACAGGGGGTGATGGGTGAACGGGACTCGGTGTGAGTTAAGACACGGGGCAGTGAGCACAGGGGGTGATGGGTGAACGGGACTTGGTGCGAGTTAAGACACGGGGCAGTGAGCACAGGGGTGATGGGTGAACGGGACTTGGTGCGAGTTAAGACACGGGGCAGTGAGCACAGGGGGTGATGGGTGAACGGGACTTGGTGTGAGTTAGGACACGGGGCAGTGAGCACAGGGGGTGATGGGTGAATGGGACTTGGTGCGAGTTAGGACACGGGGCAGTGAGCACAGGGGGTGATGGGTGAATGGGACTTGGTGCGAGTTAAGACACGGGGCAGCGAGCACAGGGGGTGATGGGTGAACGGGACTTGGTGTGAGTTAGGGCACGGGGCAGTGAGCACAGGGGGTGTTGGGTGAATGGGACTTGGTGCGAGTTAAGACACGGGGCAGCGAGCACAGGGGGTGATGGGTGAACGGGACTTGGTGCGAGTTAAGACACGGGGCAGTGAGCACAGGGGGTGATGGGTGAATGGGACTTGGTGCGAGTTAAGACACGGGGCAGTGAGCACAGGGGGTGATGGGTGAATGGGACTTGGTGCGAGTTAAGACACGGGGCAGTGAGCACAGGGGGTGATGGGTGAATGGGACTTGGTGCGAGTTAAGACACGGGGCAGTGAGCACAGGGGGTGATGGGTGAATGGGACTGGGTGTGAGTTAGGACCCGGGGCAGTGAGCACAGTGGGTGATGGGTGAATGGGACTGGGTGTGAGTTAGGACACGGGGCAGTGAGCACAGGGGGTGATGGGTGAATGGGACTGGGTGTGAGTTAGGACACGGGGCATTGAGCACAGGGGGTGATGGGTGAATGGGACTTGGTGCGAGTTAAGACACGGGGCAGTGAGCACAGGGGGTGATGGGTGAACGGGACTGGGTGTGACTTAGGACACGGGGCAGTGAGCACAGGGGGTGATGGGTGAACGGGACTGGGTGTGAGTTAGGACACGGGGCAGTGAGCACAGGGGGTGATGGGTGAATGGGACTTGGTGCGAGTTAAGACACGGGCAGCCGAGCTTTGGATGAGCTCATGCTAATGGAGGATGGAAGATGGGAGGCCGGCCAGGGGACCTTTAATACAGTCATTCCCCTTCAGTGCAGTCGGTCCTGTCTGGATCCAGAGTACCTCGATAACACATCAGTGTCTGCAGAGACCGTCATGCATTATTCAATTCGTTTATTTCCCTAATATGTAAGTAAAGAAGAAACTATTATAAAGCCAGCAATTTTTTATTCATGCGTTGGATCATTTTTGAAGGGAGACAAACTGATTTATCAAAAGAAACACTCCTTTTGTTTCAGAAGCTTAAGAATGCCGCAAGATTTCCTAATTTTGTTTGAAGTCAAATTCAATTTTGAACCTTCTGTTATCACCTGAAATATTTTGGAAGAGTTACAAAAAACATTAGAAACGATTGGATTATGAATGATTGTCGGCGGAGTGAGCCAAATGTAACCTGTGCTCCTGGAAGATCAATTTATTGGCCCTTTGCTCAAATATAATCCTATAGGAAGCTTGAAAAGATTGTAGCGGTGTTTTTTTTTATTGCTTTTTTAAAAATATATCTTATAAGCAAAAAAATATCCAACTTTAATGAATGCGTTTGCTTTACAAACAGCTCATTAACTGTTGACTCTGTGGGTGTAACACAGAAACATGATGAATGATGGTGTGAGGTGTTTATGAGACAGTGTCATATTGAGAGGGTGTGATTAATGAGAGAACTGCCGCATCTGTCTGGCTAAATGGCCTTCTCATCCGTATCTATCCTGTACTTTGCTGATGGTGAACTATGGCAGTAAGGTTTGTGGAGTCTGTCACAATCAGCTCGGGCCTGAGATCCATCACTGACCCAGCACACACCCTAGACTTTGTATTCTTTATAGAAATAGATACTGCAGACAGGTTCTCTGTCCAGACTATACAGACCCATTAAGGTCTTCGCCTGATTTGATATCTTGAGTTGGGGCGTGTGGGGTAGGAATTTTCCACTTTGGCCTAGAACGGGTGCAAAGCCCCTGTGGCAACCACCCAAGGCCACACTCGGGAGGCCCGAAGCACTTCCAGATCCCGACCTCATCTGAATTTTATCACTGAGTCACGGGAGCCGACCGCTCATACCATTGAGGCTCGCTTGACTTTGGATGGCGGAAAGCAGGCGGCTTCTGCGCGATAGGTTCTGTTGGGAGGTGGGGGTGGGGAGCAGATATCGGGCGGGGAGGAGAGAGCAGGCTGGAAGGAGCAACAAAAAAATAAACCAGAAACTTACCTCTTCATGAGCGGCCTCCAGCAATCCTATTAAAGTCGTCTGGCTAGGCTGCCCACATCTGGCTAGGCCGCCCACATCTGGCTAGGCTACCCACATCTGGCTAGGCTGCCCCACATCTGGCTAGGCCGCCCACATCTGGCAAGGCCACCCACATCTGGCTAGGCTGCCCACATCTGGCTAGGCCGCCCACATCTGGCTAGGCCGCCCACATCTGGCTAGGCAGCCCACATAGAAACATAGAAACATAGAAGATAGGAGCAGGAGTAGGCCATTCGGCCCTTCGAGCCTGCTCCGCCATTCAATGAGATCATGGCTGATCATCCAAATTCAGTACCCTGTCCCTGCCTTCTCCCCATATCCCTTGATCCCTTTAGCCTTAAGAAATATATCCAACTCTTTCTTGAATATATTTAATGAACTGGCCTCCACCGCCCTCTGTGGCAGAGAATTCCACAGGTTCACCACTCTCTGGGTGAAGAAATTCCTCCTCATTTCTGTCCGAAATGGCTTACCCCTTTATCCTTAGACTATGACCCCTGGTTCTGGACTCCCCGGCCATCAGAAACATCCTTCCTGCAGCTAGTCTGTCCAGGCCTGACAGAATTTTATAGGTTTCGATGAGATCCCCTCTCAATCTTCTAAACTCCAGTGAGTATAAGCCCAATCGACACAATCTCTCCTCATACGTCATTCCTGCCATCCCAGGTATCAGCCTGGTGAATCTTCGCTGCACTCCTTCCATGGCAAGAACGTCCTTCCTCAGGTAAGGTGACCAAAACTGCACACAATACTCAAGGTGTGGTCTCACCAAGGCCCTGTACAACTGTAGCAAGACATCCTTGTTCTTGTACTCGAACCCTCTTGCTACGAAGGCCAACATACCATTTGCCTTCTTAACCGCCTGCTGCAGCTGCATGCTTACCTGCCCACATCTGGCTAGACTGCCCCACATCTGGCTAGGCCGCCCCACATCTGGCTAGGCCGCCCCACATCTGGCTAGGCCACGCCACATCTGGCTAGGTCACCCCACATCTGGCTAGGCCGCTGCACATCTGGCTAGGCCACCCCATATCAGGCTAGGCTGCCCATATCTCGCTAGGCTGCCCCACATCTGGCTAGGCCACCCCACATCTGGCTAGGCCACTCCACATCTGGCTAGGTCGCCCCACATCTGGCTAGGCCGCTGCACATCTGGCTAGGCCGCCCTACATCTGGCTAGGCCGCTCCACATCTGGCGCTACTGGGCCCAGCGTGCACGGTGCACTCTCCACCCTATTGGGGTCCTACAACTGGCCCAGGACCCCAATTTACACAATTAAACTTCCTGTTTTGGGCAGGAGTGCTGGGCGCCATTGAAAGTCCTGCCTGAAAACTGAATCGAGCGGACAAATGGGTGTCCGCGGTCCCCCCCACCCCCCACCCGCCCCCCCCCCCTCCCCGCCGCCACCCCCCCCCCCCCCACACCAGATTTTCACCTGCCGTTTACCGGTTACTCAGGCAGGAAATGGGCCACTGGCAGTTGGACATCGCCCCCTCTGATTTACCCAGGTTAGAATGTGTCTGATGAACTGTATCTGCACCTGGGCTATTACCACCTGTGTGAACACTATTGTGTGGGATTACTCAGCTGTAAAACTGAAGGGTTAACCAGCCACCGATAGGGGCTTCACTGGATAAATCAGTAATGCATTGTAATGCAGTATTGGTGCTGCTGAACCAGAAGTATAACCTGCCTATAAATAACATGTTTTAAAGTGGTTATGCTCCAAACACAGGGGATTTAATACTTCAAGACTCATTTAATCCTAAACTTCAATGACCATATATTGGAAGGAGCAGTACCACAAAATGCTGACTTGACTTAGCAATCTTTTCAAGTATGGAGTTCCCACCCTAAACCTCGCCACCTCCCTCTCCCCCTTGCAGACCTGGCGAAAACCCACTTCTTTGACCAAGCTTTTAGTCGGCCCTTTCTACCGTCACCTTCTTTGTCTTGGCGTCCATTTTTGTCCGATTGAGCCTCTGTGAAGCGCCTTGAGACGTTTCTCTACGTTAAAGGCGCTGTATAAATGCAAGTTGTTGTTGTTGTGTTTGGGCCGACAAATAGTCTTGTTAGATTCAGTGGAATCATTTGGTGAAATGAAGTGAAGGGGAAACTTTCAGCCCTGTAGGTATGAGATAAAAACGTGCCATGGGCCATCCAGGTGAGTCCACTCGCTATCAATGGTGCCACACCGGGACTGGGGGACTACTTCTGAGGCTACTATCCAGGCTGAAGATTGGGTCACTTGAGCCAACTCCTGGAGGGCCAGTGGAGCCAGTTGAACTGAACCTCAGCAGGGTTGCCCATCTTCAGGAGAGAGGGGAGCAATTTTGGAGGAAAAAGGAACATTACATAGAATGACATAGAATTTACAGCACAGATACAGGGCCATTCTGCCCAAGTGGTCTATGCTGGAGTTTATGCTCCACATGAGCCTCCTCCCGCCCTACTTCATCTGCCTTTATCAGCATATCCTTCTATTCCTTTCTCCCTTATGTACTATCTAGTTTCTCTTTAAATGCATCTATGCTATTTGCCTCAACTACTCCATGTGACAGCGAGTTCCACATTCTCACCACTCTCTGAGTAAAGAAGTTTCTCCTGAATTCTCTATTGGATTTATTAGTGATGTTATGTATTGTGTGTTCTCCTCCCACCTGTGATGGCACTGTCACAGCAGATACATGGTTGGGTGTTCTCTTGGTTAAGTTTAGCTCTCTTTGTTCGGAACTTTCCAGAACTTATTTTCCTTCCTGAATAAAGCACTTCATGTTTGAATCTCTGAGTTCTGAGTCCTAATTTGTGTCTAGGTAGAAAGGTACCGACACAACAAGTGGTGACGAAGATCGGATGAATCTGCATTGTGGGAACTTTCTTGTTTTCGACTACAAAACACTCGGAACAGAGATTGCAGCATCACATTAATGTTACGGCAGTGAGTAAACAGAAATTTTAATTTGAAACGTGAGATGGCTACTATATTAGGAAACATCGGTGATTTTGATGAAAATGTGGAGCAATGGAGCGCATATACAGAACGTTTTGATTATTTTGTATTGGCGAATGCGATGGCAAACGAAAAGGTCATGCCTACCTTTTTGAGTGTAATGGGGCCGAAGACATTCAATTTACTTCGCAGCCTTGTGCAGCCAGATAAGCCAGGAACTAAAACATATAAGCAACTAGTGGAAATCCTTGGAGCACATTTTTCACCAAAACCTCTGGTTATTGCTGAGAGATTTAGATTTCACAAACGGAAACAAGAGGAGGGGGAACCAGTGACGATGTTTATTACTGCTTTAAAAAGGTTGTCAGAACACTGCGAGTTCAAGGAGGTGCTGAAGGACACCATTAGAGACAGACTCGTGTATGGTCTGCAAAATGCAGCCACACAGAAGCGCCTTCTTACTGAGGACAACCTTACTCTTGAAAAGGCCATTGAAGTTAGTGTCTCCATGGAGATGGCGGAAAAGGAGGCTCACCAGTTGAGTTCAACAGGGAGAGTTCACAAGGTGTCATCTGAGCCTAAAGGTGCGCGGAACGGCACATGTTACCATTGTGGGAAAACGGGCCATCACGCTAATGGCTGCTGGTGTACGGAGCTGGAATGCCGAAATTGTGGCAAAAAGGGTCACATTGAACGCGCCTGTAGAGGTAAAAAAAGAAGAGACAGAGCTGGGAAGCATGAAAGCAAAATGTCTGTATTTGGACAAGAGAGGAAAAGGAGTGTTCATTCACTGCAGTATGATGGAACAAGCAAAACAGAGGGGAGCGACACCTCTGAGGAGGAAGAGGTGCACATACTGACGGTTGCAGGTGGTTCAAATTGGTACTGGGTATCACCACTGGTGGAGGGACAATCAGTGCGGATGGAGGTGGACACAGGCGTGGCTGTGTCCCTTGTTTCAGACACTGTCTACAACAAAATGCTAAAGCATCTTACCCTTCAGCCAACAAACATTGTGCTAAAGACGTATACCGGCGAACCTGTGGCCATGAGAAGCGCCATTGAGGTGACAGTTAAATTGAACGGACAGACTGCGAAACTGCCACTATATGTGGTAAAGGGAAATTACCCATCGCTACTGGGACGTGCGTGGCTCGATAAAATCACGCTGGACTGGCCTGCAGTCCGCATGATGTCAAGAGGGGAGTCAGGTCTGACTGCATTGTTAAACAAACATGCAGAACTCTTCAATGGGGAACTTGGGAGCATGAAAAAGATCAGCGTGAGACTGGACATTAAACCTGACAGCAAGCCAAAGTTTCACAAAGCCCGACCTGTACCCTATGCAATTAGGCCAAAAGTTGAGGCTAACTTGGAGGCCTTAGTCGAGAATGGAGTCCTGGAGCCTGTGAGCGTGAGCAAATGGGCCACGCCCATTGTTCCTCTCCTGAAAAAGGATGGATCTGTTCAAATCTGCGGGGATTTTAAAGTGACTATTAACCCGGTGCTGTCTGCGGAACAATACCCTCTTCCCCTCATTGATGATCTTTTTACGGGCCTGGCCGGAGGGCAAAAGTTCAGCAAAATAGACTTATGCCAGGCTTATCTACAAATGCATGTCGATGACAAATCAAAGGAGCTGCTGACAATTGTGACACACAAGGGGCTATACAGGTACTGCCACCTTCCGTTTGGAATTACGTCGGCCCCTGCTCTATTCCAAAGGGCAATGGATCAGATTTTGAGTGGACTGCCAGGAGTCCAGTGCTACCTGGACGACATCCTTGTCACTGGGACAAATGAGGAGGATCATCTTCTGAACTTGGATGCGACACTACAACGACTGAAAGAGTACGGACTCAGAGTTCGTAAGGCCAAATGTGAATTCTTTCAGTCTTCAGTTGAGTACCTGGGGCATGTGATTGACGCTACTGGCCTGCATAAGGCGCCGTCAAAGGTCAAGGCGATCGTGGAGGCCCCAGCACCCCAGAATGTGAGCCAGTTACGTTCATTTCTGGGGCTACTTAACTACTATGGGAAGTTTATTCCAGACTTAGCAACATTGCTGAAGCCGTTACATCAGTTGCTATGTCAAGGCAAAACATGGAAATGGACTGAACTGTGCAACGAAGCTTTCGCCCAAGCAAAGAAAGCATTGCTGAAATCGGAGGTCCTGACACACTTCGACCAAAAGCTACCCGTGCAGCTAGCATGTGGTGCATCACCATATGGTGTGGGAGCAGTCATATCCCACGCCTTCGCATCACGCACCTTGAACAAGGCCGAGAGTAACTATGCACAGATTGAGCGCGAGGCCTTGGGAATCGTTTTTGGAATTCGAAAATTTCATCAGTACCTGTTTGGGAGAAGGTTCACACTCCTGACGGACCACCGTCCATTGACTTCAATCTTCGGGCCCCACACCGGAATTCCGTCTCTTGCTGCAAGCAGGATGCAAAGGTGGGCTTTACTGTTGTCAGGACACACATATGACATCAAATATCGCAAATCAGACTTGCACGGCAACGCAGACGGTCTCGCAAGGCTACCATTGCCTGTTGCTCCCCCAGAGCCTCGTCAGATAGACATCTTCTACTTTAGACAAGTGGAGGGAGCACCTGTCACGGCAGTTCAGGTGCGAAGGTACACCCGCAATGATCCAGTCCTGTCTGAGGTAATGGACAATGTCATTCGAGGGAGAGCTATAGGAGATTCTCCTAGTTTGGAAGCTTATGTTTCAAAAAGAAATGAGCTCTCCGTCCAGGCAGGTTGTCTTCGTTGGGGACGCCGTGTCATCATTCCGCCACCTCTGAGGGAACCTATACTGCAACAACTTCATACAGGCCACAGTGGGATGGTTCGGATGAAGGAAATGGCAAGAAGCTACTTCTGGTGGCCAGGTCTTGATGGAAATATTGAGGAGAAAGCCAAAACATGTTCCCCATGTCAAAGGGTCCGGAATGTTCCACAGCTGGCAACCCCTGGGATTGGCCTGCAGAAGTGTGGCAGCGAGTACATGTGGACTTCGCCGGTCCTTTTGAAGAGAAGATGTTTATGGTGGTTGTGGACGCTCGTAGCAAGTGGCCGGAGGTCGCTGTGATGAGGTCTACCACGGCAGAGAAAACAATTGAGAAACTTGGTGAGATGTTCAGCCGTTATGGATCACTGGAACAACTCGTAAGTGACAACGGTCCACAATTTGTATCACAGAAGTTTGCAACCTTCCTGCATGTGAATGGTTTCCAACACATCAGGTCTGCGTCATATCATCCCTCTACTAACGGCCTGGCAGAAAGGTTCGTGCAAACTTTGAAGCACGCCTTGAAGGCATCGCAAGGTCAGGGCTCCATCCACCAACGTCTGAACAGCTTCCTGTTGTCCTACAGGAACGAGCCGCATGCCACAACCAAAACTTGCCCCGCTTCGCTCATGATGAAGAGGCAGTTGCGGACAAGTTTTGACTTACTCAAACCTCCAAGGGCAGAACAGGTTGTCCATTGTCAACTACAAGCTCAAGTTGAAAAGAGAGAGAAAAGAGCCAAGGAGAGATGGTTTCACCCTGGCGAGCACGTCCTAGCTCGAAACTACAACACTGGACCGAAATGGGTTCCTGCTACGGTGGTCGCGCAGACAGGCCCTGTGTCTTACACGGTTGAGATTGCCGAGGACGTCATCTGGAGAATGTTAGATCCGTGATTCTGAGGGTATGCTGTTATTCAATAACCACACGGATGCTGTAACTTAACAATAAACAGGTATTTACTGGAGGAGGGTAGTCTCAAGACTGGGGGTACAGAGGCATGCGCAAAGCTTATATACAGGTGTGGTCACTGCCGGTACTACAGTATACAGGAGCTGTAAAAGTAGTTCTGTCTTAAAGGCACATACACTACAATTCCTCCCCTTTTAGATTAGTAGTACCCCTAACATTCAAATAACAATTAACACTTTAACATGTACATTAAACAACAATAGTCCATTTATAGATTCAGTCTTTGGGGCGGCTTCCTGACCCTTTCGGGATAGCGCCTTTCCTGAGGTTCTTGTTCTTGGTGCAGAGGCGATTCTGACCCCTTTTCGTCGGGTCGTTCATCGGGTTCCACTGCTACTGGTTCTGCGGTAGATGCTACCGGTATGTCGGGTTCATCCCGAGGTACTCGAGACATGGGGTTGACGCGTTCCTGTGACGCTAAGATCTGATCGACGTGGTGTCTCGCAATGTTCTCCCCGACATCCACTGTGTACATTAATGGCCCCTGCCTTGTGCATATCGTTCCGGGTTGCCATTTCTCTGTTCGATAGTCACAGGCCAAGACTGGTTGTCCTACATTGAAGCTCCTTGTAGGCTTCTCATTGATGTGCTGGAATTGTTTGTCCTCAACATTTCTTCGCACATTTGGTCTGAGCAAGTCCAGACGAGATCTCAACCTTCGGTTAAAGAACATCATGGCCGGGGTCTGGTTGGTAACTGCATGGGTCGCATTTCGGTCGGCTAATAAGAAATTGTCCATCTTATGCTGTAGTGGAATTTCATCGTCACACATGGCCTTTATCGCCTTCTTAAAGGTTTGTACGAACCTCTCAGCCAATCCATTTGTGGCTGGATGATACGGGGTGGATGTGTAATGCCTTACCCCATTCCTTCTCATAAATTTTTGAAACTCTTCGGACACAAACTGTGGTCCATTATCAGAGCAAATCTGCTCTGGCAAACCGTTTCTGGCAAATATGGTCCGTAGGACTGCAATTGTTTTCTCTGTAGTGGTTGAAGACATTTTTACCACCTCAGGCCACTTTGAATGAGCATCCACTGCTATTAAGAACATTGAGTCCATGAATGGACCAGCGAAAACAATATGCACCCATTGCCATGGAGAGGAGGGCCACTCCCATGGGTGTAGAGGGGCATGTGGTGGTGCATTTTGGACCTTCTGGCATCCTAAGCAGCTCTTAGTTAGGTCTTCGATTTGTGGATCAATTCCCGGCCACCACACATAAGCCCTAGCAAGGCTTTTCATTTTCACTCCCCCCAGATGACCTTCATGTAACTCATTTAGCACTCTCTCCCTTAACTTGGGTAGAGTCACCACTCTGGATCCACACATCACTGTCCCCTGGCATACTGACAGCTGTTCTCTTCTGGATGAGAATGCTGGCAACAGTGAGTCACCATCTGTTGGCCATCCCCTCACCGTCAAATCATATACCCGAGACAGCGTCGGATCATTGCGGGTCTCCTTCTCTATATCCGCGTTCGTTACTGGCAATTGTTCAATTATTGACGAATAAAATATCTCGATAGGGTACACTGCTGGTGCTTCCTCCACAGTAGGCAGTGGCAGGCGCGATAGCCCATCAGCGTTCCCATGCTGTTTCGTGCCTTTTTATTCTATTTCATATTGATTTGGCCCTAGAAACAGGGACCATCTTTGTAACCATTGTGCAGTCATCACTGGAATGCCCTTCTTAGGATTAAAGATGGAGACAAGTGGTTGGTGGTCAGTCAGCAAGGTGAACTTCTGCCCATGCAGATAGTGGTTGAATTTTTTTACTCCCCATACTAGGCTGAGGGCCTCCCTGTCAATCTGGGCGTAGTTGCGGTCGGCTGAGGTTAGTGACCGAGATGCAAAGGCTACTGGCCTCTCCAACCCGTCTGGGATTTTGTGCGACAGCACCGCTCCAATACCATAGGGTGATGCATCACATGCCAAACGAATTGGTAGTGCTGGGTTGAAATGGGCCAACACCTCTTTTGATGTGATCAATTCTTTACACTTCTGGAAAGCTCGTCTACGTTCGTCATCCCACTTCCACGGTACCCCTGTTTGCAGTAGGGTGTTCAGTGGACAAATTTGGTAAGAACTTGTGGTAGTAGTTTACCAGCCCGAGGAACGACCTCAGTTGTGACACATTTTCCGGTGCTGGAGCCTTGACTACTGCCTCAATCTTTTCAGGGGACTTATGTAACCCCTCTTCATCGATAACGTGGCCACAATACGAGATCTGTTTCTGGAAAAACTCGCACTTGTGGCGATTAGCTCATAGCCCATACTCCTTTAATCTGGTGAGCACCTTCTCCAAGTTGGCGAGGTGGTCACTGTCATTTTCGCCCGTGACCAAGATATCGTCCAAATAACACTGGGTCCCTGGAATCCCTTGCAGGACCTGATCCATTGCCCTTTGCCAGATAGCCGGAGCCGAGGCTACTCCGAACACCAGCCGGTTGTATTGATAGAGATCTTTATGAGCGTTAATCGTAAGGTATTGTTTCAAAGCTTCCTCTACCTCCATTTGCAAGTACGCCTGGGCTAGATCAATTTTGGTGAAGCGTTTACCTCCAGATAGCGAGGCGAAAATATCCTCAATTCGTGGAAGCGGATATTGTACCGTGTGAAGGACTGGGTTCACTGTCACCTTAAAATCCCCACAGATGTG
This sequence comes from Somniosus microcephalus, assembly GCF_052327205.1. Taxonomy (NCBI): domain Eukaryota; kingdom Metazoa; phylum Chordata; class Chondrichthyes; order Squaliformes; family Somniosidae; genus Somniosus; species Somniosus microcephalus. The sequence continues at coordinate 61,909,891 of NC_140999.1, read as the reverse complement.
GACCTTCTTTGGTTCCCCAGGCGTATTACTCAACGACCTCTTCAATACAGGAATGATGGGTGTAGCCCACTTGCTCCAGTCCACTTTGGACAGTACTCCTGAACGTTCCAACCCTTCCAGCTCTGCTTCAACAGCTGGTCTGATCGCATAAGGCACTGATCTGGCCTTAAGAAACTTTGGGCTTGCATTTTCCTCTATTTTAATCGTTGCTGTTATGCCTTTTAGTGTTCCTAGTCCCTCCTGGAACATTTCTTTTGCGTCAGTTAGCATTTTTGACAGTCGTCCAGGTGTGACGTCGTCATCCTTTTTGGCCTCAACCTTCAGTGCCTGTATGGAATGCCAATCTAATTGTATCTTCCTGATCCATTCATGTCCTAGCAGTGGTGGCCCTCCATCTGGCAATACATATATATCCATTTTAGGTATTTCCTGGCCTTTATATATCACTTTCACCCTTATTTTTCCTTTGGGGTAGACTTTTTGCCCTGTATACGTCTTCAAGACAATCTCTGTAGCTTTCAAGGGTATATGTGAAAATATCCGCTTGTAGTCCCTTTGGTTTATGACTGTTAGGGCTGATCCTGTGCCCAATTCCATTTTCACTTGGACTCCGTCTATCTTGAGTGTAACCCAGATAGTCTGGTGATCCTCCATTTCGGTTACCTTATGTAGTTTCAGACAACCCAGCTCCTTGCTTCCGGAGTCTGTGTCACTTTTCTGTTCGTCTGAACCACTGTCCATCACCTGGTGTACCTTTTTGTACTTCTCCTGTGGAGATTTCTTACTGTTGGTTTTCTTCCCAGACCTGCAGACTCTTGCTATGTGTCCTGCTTTTTCACACTGTCTGCACACTTGGTCCTTGAACCAACAATCCTTCTGGTCATGTGTTGTTCTGCCGCAGCGATAGCACTTCCCTGTTCCATAGGACATTTCATTGGTGCCATATTCTTGCGGTCTCCGTTGTATCTCTGCAGCGCCCCTTGCGGCTGCTTCGTGTGATACTGCCATACTGAAAGCCTTGTCCAGCTTAAGATCCTTTTCTGATAGAAGCCGTTTCTGGGTTCCTTCACTTTGTAGCCCACACACAAACTTGTCCCTTAACGTATCTGCTAGTCCCGCTCCAAACTGGCAGTGTTTCGATAGCTTGCGCAGTTCCGTTAAGTATTCAGCATTGCTTTCGTCTTTGTGTTGGTTCCTTTTATGGAATTTAAATCGTTCTGCTATCAGCAGCGGTGTGGGGTTTAAGTGGTCCTGTAGGATTTCTACTATGCTTTCGAAATTCTTGTTCACCGGCTTCTCTGGGGTTATTAGATTTCGCAGTAACCCATAAGTTTTTGCACCCATGGAATTTAACAAAACCAGTGCTTTACTAGCATCTGGCACTTCATTCGCCCTGCAGTACACCTCAATATGTTCCACATATGTCGCCCAATCTTCGACTTCATTGTCGAACGTAGAGATACTGCCACTCTTCGGCATCCCTGGGTGTGATTTAACTGTCAAAAATGGCGTCTCCCACGCTTCCCCTTCTGCTCCGCTGGCACAAAATGGCGTCTCCCGTGCTTTCCTTCCTTCCTGCGCTCGCACTTCTTCTCCGCTGCGGCTTCTAAAAATGGCATCTCCCGCGCTCTTCCTTCTTCTCCGCGGCTCAATGGCGTCTCCCGCACTCTCCCTTCTTCTCCCTGCGGACCCTGTTCAGCCCGTGAGCCCTGGCTGTGCTCTGTGCGTTCTTCTTTTTATTTTATTTTTTTCTCGACGCCGCTCGGTCTTGAACCCGGCTGTTGCTTTACCCTCTCTCTCTCTCCGGTTTGTTTGTTTTTTTTTTCTCGACGCCGCTCGGTTTTCAACCCCCGGCTGCGCCCTGTGCACTTCACCCTCTGTCTTACCCCGTCGACGCTGCTCGGCTTTCTCTCCGCCGTCGGTCGGCTCCAGCCGCCGCTGCCCGGGCAGGGTCTGCGCTGGACCTGTCGTCAGTCTCTTGCTGATTGTCGTGGCTGGGGAACCAAGCCCGGCTCTCCACAGCCTCCCCTGCGATGTTCACTCTCTGCCTGATGACTGGGCGGTTGCTCGTGGTCGACGCCCGTGTTCCTGGCCTCGACTTTTTTTTTTTTTTTTGCAGGTAGATTCGAATCGACACTCGTCACCACTGTTAGATCCGTGATTCTGAGGGTATGCTGTTATTCAATAACAGCACGGATGCTGTAACTTAACAATAAACAGGTATTTACTGGAGGAGGGTAGTCTCAAGACTGGGGGTACAGAGGTATGCGCAAAGCTTATATACAGGTGTGGTCACTGCCGGTACTACAGTATACAGGAGCTGTAAAAGTAGTTCTGTCTTAAAGGCACATACACTACAGAGAAGACACACAGATCAGCTGTTGCTAGGAACAGAGACAGCCACAGAGGCTCCAACGGCTGGTTGGCCTGAACTGTTTACGGATGATACCGCAAACCAACATCCTTTGCCACAGTGCTCTTCTCCAACACAGGAAGTCATAGAGACTGTTCCACCTGTGCAAACTCATGACTTTCGACTGACACAGGCACCTTCTCCATCCAAGCCTGTGTCAATGCCTGCTGCTGTGGAAGCCAGCGATGACCGCCAGTAACCTGTCAGGGAGCGGCAGCCTCCAAGACGCTTGGATCTGTAGGCTTAGTGACTTACCCACAAGACTGGGGCAGAGTAAACCCCAGGGTAAAGTCAGGGTTTGAGGCAGTCTACCTCTACCCTTGGTTAGTGAGTGCATTGAAAGTAACTTACCTGTTGAGGAATAATGTGGACCTTTCATTTAAGAGGGGAGGAATATGTTATTGATTGTGTGTTCTCCTCCCACCTGTGGTGGCGCTGTCACAGCAGATACATGGTTGGGTGTTCTCTTGGTTAAGTTTAGCTCTCTTTGTTCGGAACTTTCCAGAACTTCTTTTCCTTCCTGAATAAAGCACTTCATGTTTGAATCTCTGAGTTCTGAGTCCTAAATTGTGTCTAGGTAGAAAGGTACCGACACAACAAGTGACTATCTTACATTTATGGCCCCTAGTTTTGGACTTCCCATATTTTCCAGGAAGCAATTGTGTCAGCCACAGCTCAGTGGGTAGCACTCTCGCCTCTGAGTCAGGAGGTTGTGGGTTTATGTCCCACTCCAGGGACTTGAGCACAGAAATCTAGGCTGACACTCCAGTGCAGTACTGAGGGAGCGCTGCACTGTTGGAGGTGCTGCCTTTCAGATGAGATGTTAAACCGAGGCCCCGTCTGCCCTCTCAGGTGGATGTAAAAGATCCCATGGCATTTCTAAGAAGAGCAGGGGAGTTATCCCCAGTATCCTGGGCCAATATTTATCCCTCAATCAACATCACAAAAACAGATTAGCTGGTCATTATCACATTGCTGTTTGTGGGAGCTTGCTGTGCGCAAATTAGCTGCCGCGTTTCCTACATTACAACAGTGACTACACTTCAAAAGCACTTAATTGGCTGTAAAGCACTTTAGGACATCCTGAGGTCATGAAAGGTGCTATAGAAATGCATTTCTTTCTTTTTATTTAGAAGGAAGTGAAAGAAAGACTGTGTATGGGGGGAAAGCAATCGGGTGGAAGGAAGTGTGTTTGTAGAGATTTTTGCAAAGAGATTTCAAGCCAACTGCTGTGATTGGGCTTAATCAGGCCTTGGTGATGGGTTTCAGCTGTTACCCTCTTAAAAAGGACTTCTGAAAACTCAGAAATTCAAAGGAATATCAGTCCCTCTCCTCTGGTTTCAATGTGATGCCGTACTGTGCCTTTGAAGCTGTACTTTGGGCAGAGCCTGTGTTCAGTGAAACCGAAATTGACTTTAATTCCACAACTTTTAAAAGCCATCAAAGATTGTTACAGACCAGGTATGAAAAGTGAGAGAGCTCATCCCCTGGAGAGATTAACCTTCACCTCCCAGCAGCTGGTACAAGGTTCGCAAGGACAGAGAACAGTTCCTACACACCGTCCTGGTTTGGGAATATTACATGATCAAAAATAAAGAGAGGAGAAAATAATAGCAATTATATTGATATTGTAGGAGTGCTTGAACTCCTAACGAAAGTACTGAGACTGAAACTAGCAGTTAACCAAACGTGGTTTAATGCACTAGTAAAAGTTACAAACAAAAACGCAGGAGAAACTCTATACAGGTCTGTACACCAACTGGTTCCACGAGGACAGAGGGGGAACGCCTCTCCCCTCTGACGTCATGACGTCATCACATTTCCCACCATTGGGAACGTCATGTGACCTGCATGATGAGGTCATCGCGCCGGATCGCCATTTTACCGAACCCGCGCTGTTTATACAGAGCAAACACTTAAAGGTAACAAGCCCCTGTTAAAGGCAATCATATACATTACTGCAAGAGTCTCTTGGTGGCTTTGCCACATACGCCCCCCCAGAATTGTCTTTAATAAGGAAAGTCAATCGCAGAGGAGGTCGGACAAGCCTGTTTGAACGACTCCTAAATTCCCGGAGAGGAAAACGCTGAGCAGCTGGTGAGCTGGAGGGGATAACGGCCTGGTCAGGTGCGGCAGCAGCCGGCGGTCGACCCCTACGCGGTGGCTGAGTGGGCTCGACTGGTTGTTCAAGGTCCAAGTGCGCGGGCTTGAGGTGATCGATGGGGATGTGGTCCGGCCTGCCTCCGAGGTCGACCAAAAAAGTCTTAGCCCCTGTCTGTAAAACCCGGAAAGGGCCCGTATACGGAGTCTGGAGCGGGCTGCGATGGGCGTCTTGATGAACGAACATGAATTTGGCCTTCATCAACTCCACTGGAATGTGGGAGGCAGGAAAACCGTGTTGCGACATCGGAACTAGCCGGAAGCACTGGGCCGCTTCCCGGTGGGCTTCCCGCTGAGTGGCTGCGGACCATGGCTGTGTAGGGGACGGCAGGAATTCGCCTGGTACCCGGAGCGGCTGGCCGTAAACCATTTCCGCAGCCGAAGCCTGCAGGTCCTCCTTTGGCGCCGTGCGCAACCCCAGCATAACCCAAGGCAGTCTATCGACCCATGCCGCGTCCAGGAGGCTGGCCCTGAGCGACGCCTTCAATGAACGATGAAAACGCTCACACAGCCCATTCGCCTGCGGGTGGTAGGCCGTGGTACGATGGAGTTTGGTGCCTAAGGCTGAGGCCACCACGTTCCAAAGCTCAGACGAGAATTGTGGACCGCGGTCAGGCAAAATATCCATTGGAACCCCAAAGCGTGCTACCCATGATGAGATAAAGGCTCGAGCGACATCCGCAGAGGTGGTAGACGTCAGGGGAATCACCTCTGGCCATCTCGTGGTGCGATCTGCCATCGTCAGAAGGTGTGTGAAACCTCGCGACGGCGGTAGTGGCCCCACAAGGTCGACGTGGACGTGGTTGAACCGACGTTCCGGTACCTCGAAGGTGGCCAAGGGGGCCCTGACGTGTCATTGTACTTGGCTCGTTGTCCTTGTGCATCCCTCTCCAGATGAATTTGGATGCTAGCAACTTCTGCGATGCCCTCACACCAGGATGCGAAAGTCCGTGTATGGCATCGAAAATTTTCCGACGCCAGGTGGACGGAACAATCAGACGGGGGTCTCCCAAGGAGACGTCACAGAGTAAAGTGGTGCCCACCGAATGGAACGGCACATCCTTCGGTTGAAGGCTGGTGGAGTCAGAATGAAAGGCTTGAGTGTCCGGGTCGGCAGCTTGGTCGGCCGCCATCCTCGCATAATCGATCCCCAACTGCACGGCTTGGACGGTGGCGCGGGAAAGGCAATCCGCTACCACGTTGTCCTTGCTGGCCACGTGCCGGATGTCGGTGGTAAATTCAGAAATAAATGTAAGCTGTCGCTGCTGTCGAGCCGACCATGGTTCGGCAGTCTTGGCCATCGCGAATGTTAGCGGTTTGTGGTCGACAAACGCAGTGAAGTGGCACCCTTCGAGCAGAAAACGAAAATGGCGAATGGCCAAAAACAACGCCAACAGCTCCCTGTCAAAGGTACTGTACTGGCATTCGTGCCGTCGCAGCTGGCGGACAAAAAACGCCAGTGGTTGCCATGTGCCGGCGACCCATTGCTCTTGGATGGCCCATATGGCGTAGTCCGATGCATCAGTCGTGAGAGCGATGGTGGCTCCTGGCAGGGGGTGTGCCAACATTGTCGCATTCGCGAGGGCGGTCTTCGTGTCCCCGAAAGCGCGGTCCATTTCCGGCGTCCAAACTATGGGCTCCTTTCCCGGCTTCCCTCTGAGGGCCTCATAGAGGGGCCGCATGAGCTGTGCAGCCCTGGGTACAAAACGATGGTAAAAATTTACCATACCCAGGAACTCCTGGAGTGCCTTCATGGGCTGCGGCCGCGGGAATGCGGTGATCACCTCCACCTTAGCCTGAAGCGGCATTGCCCCCTCTGAAGTGATGCGGTGGCCTAAGAAGTCGATTTGCTGCAGACCGAACTGGCATTTGGCCGGGTTGACAATGAGGCCGTGCTGCTGAAGGCGACGAAAGAGAATGCGCAGATGCTTGTGGCGCTGGCGATCAGTATGTCATCCAGATAGACGAACAAAAATTTGAGATCCCGCAGCACCGAATCCATTAGGCGTTGGAATGCCTGCGCCGCGTTTTTAAGTCCGAAAGGCATGCGGAGGAACTCAAACAGGCCAAAAGGGGTGATGACCGCTATCTTTTGGACGTCCTGGGGATGCACCAGTACCTGATAGTACCCACGGACGAGGTCGACCTTGGAGAAGATCGAATTCCCCGCTAAATGTGCAGAGAAATCCTGTATGTGCGGTATGGGGTACCGGTCAGGGGTCATGACATCACTGAGGCGGTGGTAGTCGCCGCAGGGCCGCCATCCACCCCTGGGCTTAGGGACGATGTGGAGAGGCGAGGACCAGGGACTATTCGACCGGCGAATAATCCCCAACTTTTCCATGGCGGCGAACTCCGCCTTAGCAGCCGCGAGCTTGCTGGGCTCTAGCCGCCGTGCCCTGGCGTAGACGGGAGAGCCGGTCGTCGTTATATGGTGCTCCACCCTATGTTTGCCGGTCGAAGCTCTGGAAAGTCCCCGAGGAGGCGGGAGAAAACGTTGGGGGGTGGCCAAGCGCAGGAGACCGAGTGCGGTGCGACCATGCCGCGCACACAGGGAATACAGTCGAACGTGGTGGCGTGAACGAGCCAACGATTTTTTAAATCAACCAACAGGCCGTTGGAGCATAAAAAGTTGGCGCCTAGGAGTGCCTGTGAAATTTTGGCGGTGACGAAGTCCCATATAAAGCGTTGGCCACTGAAGCAGACCTGGACCCGCCGTGTCCCGCAAGTACGAATCGCACCCCCATTGGCAGCTTGGAGGGGAGAACCACGCCTGCCGGACCGAAGGTCGAGGACTGACGCGGGAAGGATGCTGCACTGCACCCCTGTGTCGCACAAAAAACGACAGCCCGAGATGGAGTCGGTTAAATAAAGTAGTTTCCCGGAATCGCCGATCGCCATCGTGGCCACAGGGCACGCCCCGGAGTCGGTGTTCTTGATGCGCAGTTGCTTGTTCGGTGTTTTGGGCATGAAACTGCAAGGCGGACGGCAGCTTCTGGCCTTCACGCCAAGCCGAGCGTGGTAATAACAGAAACCGGTTGTTGGAGGCATCGAGGCAGGGCCCTTTGGGGCGGGGCGTCTTGCGACGGCGCAGTGTTGTTGTCGGACCGCATATATTTTATCCGCCTCTTCGGCGAGCGCTATGCAATCCCCAGCGTCCGATCTGGCGAGGGCCGCCTGCACCTGTTCAGTCAGTTGACTGAGGAACAGTTCGCGGAACAGGAAGCATTGCGGTTCAGACCCCAGGAGTGTGAGCATCTGGCTCATCAACTCCGAAGGTTTGGAGTCTCCTAACCTGGGCAACGTGAGTAGGCGGCGTGCGCGCTCTGCCTTCGTAAGGCTGAATACCTGCATTAGCCGTGCCTTAATGGCGACATACTTGTCGGTGGCCGGGGGGTTCTCCAGTAGGCTGATGATCCTCAACGCCGTCGAGCTGTCGAATGCGGAGACCACGTAAAGATAACGGGTCTGAACCTGCACAACGTTGCGGAGCTCAAACTGCGCCTCCACTTGTACGAACCAGGAGGCCGCCTGTTGTTCCCAAAATTGGGGGAGCTTCAAAGCCACTGCGTTGGCTTCCAGCATGGCCCTGCGTTCCGTTTCCGCCGCGAAGAACGTCCGCAAGGATTCGGGGTCACCAATGTAGGAGTGCTTGAACTCCTAATGAAAGTACTGAGACTGAAACTAGCAGTTAACCAAACGTGGTTTAATGCACTAGTAAAAGTTACAAAAAAAAACGCAGGAGAAACTCTATACAGGTCTGTACACCAACTGGTTCCACGAGGACAGAGGGGGAACGCCTCTCCCCTCTGACGTCATGACATCATCACGTTTCCCACCGTTGGGAACGTCACGTGACCTGCGTGATGACGTCATCGTGCTGGATCGCCATTTTACCGAACCCGCGCTGTTTATACAGAGCAAACACTTAAAGGTAACAAGCCCCTGTTAAAGGCAATTATATACATTACTGCAAGAGTCTCTTGGTGGCTTTGCCACAATATAACATAACAAGGTAGTTCAATGTCAAACCCAAGCAAGATTAGGGAACATAACCAGACATGGACGAAGTTATGGTTGAAAACGTAGGTTTTGAGAAGGCTTTTGAGGTGAAGAGAGATTTTGCGAGGCTCAGGGTTTTAGGGTGACAGTTCCAGAGAGTAGGGGTGAAGGGGCTGCCAACAATGGTTTGGTGGAGGGAGCACGGAGCTGTAAGTGCTCACTCCATCCTGAGTTTGAGGGGCGGAAGATGTGAGATGGGTCATAGGGCTGGAGGAGGTTGGAGAGGTAAGTGGAGACCATGCAGGGATCTGAAGATGGGAGGTAGGATTTTAAAACCAATGTTGTGAGAGATGGGCGGCCAGTGGAGGTCAATAAGAACGAGGGCGAGAGGTGACTTTGTACGGAATAGGATGCAAGCAGCGGAGACCTGGGTCAGTTGGAATTTGTGGAGGCTGGAGCTTGGGTTGTCAGCAGAGAAGGGCTTGGAAAAATTTGAGCATGGAGGTGACAAAAGGCGTGAACGAGGGGGACGATGAACCATCCCCAACACAAGTCAGTGCTGCCAAAGGGGAAAATTGGAAAAGTTCTCATCTCCTGGGGATATATCAGTTGGGATTGGTTTATAAATCTGTGACTGCTACTTTCCTCTGATCCTTGCAAACACATTTTTCCTAAGAAAGGATTGTGATTGCCAGCGTTATTCCTGATTAGTTATTATTTTACATAGCACGGGCACACTTCTGTACGTCGTGAGCTGAAATTGTATCTGTGTTGTAATAATTAATCTGGTTACACTGCAGAGCTCATTACCGGTGTCTAACACTGCTGATTATAGGAACACGCCTATATTATACATGATCTGAGCTTAGACAGAAGATAAAGGGAGAGAAAACCTTTACTGGAGCTCATCTCACTAAAGGTTATCTGAATAATAATATGGTTACAGACAGGCTGTTTCCAGCAGTCTTTGTGATTCAGTAAAGGGTTTCAGCGTGTGATATTCAGAGAGATTTTTAATCATATACAATTGTCAAATGGTCTTTGACGCCAATCTAAAGGAAAATGCGAGAAACACAATACTGAAATTAATGTTTCCTGAAATGGCACTGATTCATCAACGGATCAATGAAAGTCAGCGGCGTGGAAACCCCATTGGACTATCGTGATGGCCTTCCAAAGGTTAGGGTTGACCTGCCTCTGATCAAAACCAATTAAAAAGAAAGAACTTGCATTTATATAGCACGTTTCAGAATAAGGGGTCACAGACTCAGAATAAGGGGTCGGCCATTTAGGCCTGAGATGAGGAGAAATTTCTTTACTCAGAGGGTTGTGAATCTTTGGAATTCTCTACCCCAGAGGCTGTAGATGCTCAGTCGTTGAGTATATTCAAGACAGAGGTCAATAGATTTTTGGATACTAGGGGAACCAAGGGATATGGGGATGGGGCGGGAAGGCGGAGATGAGGTAGAGGATCAGCCATGAGCTTATTGAATGGCGGAGCAGGCTCGAGGGGCCTCCTGATCCTATTTCTTATGTTATGTTTCACGACCTCAGGACGTCCCAAAGTAGAAATCGAATTTTGTTGGATATGGGTATCAAAGGATATGCAGCAAGGGCAGGTAAATGGAATTGAGGTACAGATCAGCCATGATGTAATAGAAGGGCAGAGCAGGCTCCTCCTGTTCCTAATGTTCCTATCTTTCCCATGTTCCAATTACTGTAACTATAGTGCACACTAATAAACAAAAGCTACCCCCGGGCTTCAATACTTGGATCAACTGCATGGCGACAATTTTGAATCAATGACATCCATGTATCAATTTGGAAAATGTGAAAGGTCTTCTTTGCTGTGATATAAAACATGAGTCTTGTTACTGCATCGGTAGGTACAGTGGATTGAACTGCACAAAATAGCCGGCATGTTTAATATGGTTTAAGCGGCCTATGGTGATGGCAAATGATCAGCGCTATTGGCCTGATATAGGCGGCTGTCTGGGATAAGCGTGGACAGTGTAAATGACGGGGAGATTATTACTGTCACATTATCCCGTTTATTTTCACACGTGCAAATGCAAGTCCGCATGCGATTGGGATTCGGTGAAACAGATGCCTGCCACTTTTCCTGTTCTGATATTCCCCACAAACCAGTGAACACATGGGGTGTAACAGAAAGGGAAATGGCCTCCTTCTCAAAAAAAATCCCGATGGCGAATATAAGAACATAGGAAGAGGAGGAGGCCATTCAGCTCCTCGAGCCTCTTCCGCCATTCAATGAGATCCTGGCTGATCTGTACCTTATCTCCATTTATCCACCTTAGCTCCCTATCCCTTAAAACCATCACCTAACAAAAATGTTTCGATCTCAGTTTTGAAATTTACAATTGATCCCTAGCATCGACAGGCTCTTGGGGAGAGAGTTCCAGATTTCCATTACCCTTTGTGTGGAGATTTCACTCCTAAATGGCCTTGCTCTAATTTAACATTGTGCTCCCCTTATTCTGCATTCTTCCACCAGAGGAAGTAGTTTCTCTGTATCTGCGTTATAGAATCCCTTTATCATTTTAAACATCTTGATTAGATTACCCCTCAACTTTTGATTCTCTTTACAAGTCTCATGGAGCGGACTGTCCAAAATGAGTCTCCATGAGTCACATTGGACAATGTAGATCAGTAGTTGCTTAAAGGCTCCGGCACGGCAAGAGAGCCCCAGATGGGCAGAGGAAACGCTTCAAGGACACCCTGGTCCCGGCCACCATCCTGCCTGTTCTACCCATTGCCAGGTGACCTCAGGCCCGGGGTGTCCTGCTCCTGGACCTTCATGGGCCAGTTGAAGGAATTCCCTCCGGTGCTGCTGTGGCACAACCCACTGTTCCCCTTGGAACAGCATGCCTTCCTTGATGGAGAGGACTACTGTACCGTATGGACCCTCTACTTCCTTGCCCTCAGTGATGGCATTGAGGACTGTTTTTAGGGCAGGATCTAGGGTTTGGACGGTCTTGAGGTCTGGGGGCAGTGTTAGCCCTGTGGTCCCCTGAGTCCCATCCCTGCCTTGGATTACTGCCACGGGTTTGGACCCAAAGGGATCCCAGAAAGTGCCGGTGCGGGCACCTTCCCTGGCTAGCATATCCGCTTGCTGGTTACCCTGTGATGGGCCTTCAATAACCACAAAACTAGAAGTTATAGACTTAAACAAGTTGGCTTTTAATCACTAAGATCAGAGCTAACATCTCAACACGCCGACTGGTTCACAGGAATGAGTCATACAGATCCTGGGATCTTTATGTAAGAGAAGTCAGGGGCGGAGCCAAGAGCCAAGACCTGGAACCTTCCAGGTTAGTCGGGAAAGAGGAAGTGAAACTATACACAGTGGGGGAGGGTAATATACATGAGTGCAAAACGAATACAGGATCAAGACAAACAGATTTCATTACATTCACCCCTTCTATAGATTTAGTCCATCGGGGTGATGTTTCTTAAAAGTTGGTATCAGTGAGTCTGTCAGGAGGTTTTGCAGTTCTCAGTGATCGGCGCAAAGCCAGTTGGGGTGCCTCTAGGGGAGTGGATTCTGGTTCCTCCGCTGTCCGGGCCTCCGCAGTGTCTTCCAGGTTATCTGCAGTGTCCTCCAGGTTAAAGTTGGGTATTGATACCTCTGGGCGTCCTGTCTCTTTGTAGTGTAGATCTTCATCGGGTAGTCTCCCATCGTTCTCTCCGCTCCCCGAGGGAGTGAGGTCTTTTATGGAAACAGTGTCCTCTCGCCCGTCAGAGTATTCGATATAGGCGTACTGAGGGTTTGCATGGAGGAGCTGTACCTTTTCCACAAGGGGGTCCATTTTATGGCCTCTCACATGCTTCCGCAATAGTACTGTCCCCGGAGACGTCAGCCACGCGGGTAGAGATATGCCCGAGGTGGATTTCCGGGGGAAAACGAACATCTTTTCGTGAGGGGTAGCGTTAGTGGCAGTACATAACAGAGACCTTATGGAGTGGAGCACATCTGGGAGGACTTCCTGCCAGCGGGAGGTCGGAAGGCCTTTTGACTTTAAGGCTAACGTGACAGCCTTCCAAACAGTAGCATTCTCCCTTTCCACTTGCCCATTACCCCGGGGGTTGTAGCTAGTGGTTCTGCTAGTGGCTATCCCCTTCGAGAGCAAGAACTGGCGCAGCTCGTCACTCATGAATGACGTCCCCCTATCGCTGTGTATGTAGTTCGGCATGCCAAACATGCAGAATAGATTACAGAGACACTTGATGACCGTGGCACTGGTCATGTCTGGGCAGGGAATGGTGAAGGGGAAGCGGGAATATTCATCAATGATATTGAGGAAGTATACGTTACGGTCGGCAGAGGGAAGGGGTCCCTTGAAGTCCAGACTTAGGCGCTCGAATGGCCGTGTGGCTTTGATAAGGTGTGCACGGTCAGGCCTGTAGAAACGAGGCTTGCATTCTGCACAGATGCGGCAGGCTCTGGTCATTGCCCTGACCTCCTCGATGGAGTGGGGCAGATTGCGGGACTTTATAAAATGGTATAGTCGGGTGACCCCTGGGTGACAGAGGTCATTGTGGAGACCCTGTAATTTGTCCGTATGAATGCTGGCACACATTCCCCGCGATAGGGCGTCTGGGGGTTCATTAAGGGCTCCCGGCCTGTACATAATATCACAGTCGAACGTGGATAGTTCGATCCTCCACCTGAGTATTTTGTCGTTCTTGATTTTCCCCCTTTGTTTGTTATTAAACATGAAAGCCACCGACCGCTGGTCGGTGAGCAGGGTGAAACGTTTGCCAGCTAGGTAGTGTCTCCAGTGCCGCACTGCCTCCACTATAGCCTGTGCCTCCTTCTCGACAGAAGAGTGCCTGATTTCAGGTCCCTGAAGGGTTCGGGAGAAGAAGGCCACAGGTCTCCCAGCCTGATTGAGGGTCGCAGCTAAGGCAAAGTCTGATGCATCGCTTTCGACTTGAAAGGGAATGCATTCGTCCACTGCACACACTGCAGCCCTTTCAATGTCCTGTTTAATACTGGTGAAAGCCTCCCGAGCTTCAGCTGATAGTGGGAAGGACGTCAATTTAATGAGGGGTCGGGCCTTATCAGAGTGATTGGGCACCCATTGGGCATAATACAAAAAAAATCCCAGGCACCTTTTTAAAGCTTTGGGATTGTGTGGCAGGGGCAGCTCCTTTAGGGGGTGTAATCGGTCAGGGTCTGGTCCAATTACCCCATCTTCCACCACACAGCCGAGGATACAGAGACGGGTTGTGTTGAAGACACATTTGTCTTCATTGTAGGTTAGATTCAGCTTTAGGGCAGTTTTTAAAAATCTCGCAAGATTTAGATCGTGGTCTTGCTGGTTGTTCCCGCAGATAGTGACATTGTCCAGATAGGGGTAGGTAGCTTGTAGTTTATTCTCGTCAACCATGCGGTCCATCTCACGTTGGAAGACCGAGACCCCATTTGTTACCCCGAAGGGCACTCTGAGAAAATGGTAGAGGCGCCTGTTCGCCTCGAAGGCGGTGTATGGGCGGTCCTCCGTTCTAATGGGGAGCTGGTGATACGCGGATTTGAGGTCGATAGTCGAGAAGACTCGGTATTGCGCAATCTGGTTGACCATTTCTGATATGCGGGGTAAAGGGTAGGCGTCCAGCTGGGTATAAATATTAACAGTCTGGCTGTAGTCAATTACCATCCGTTTCTTTTCGCTATTTTTAACTATGACTACTTGGGCACGCCACGGGCTGGTACTGCATTCAATAATGCCTTCCCGCAGGAGTCTGTCCACTTCCGCCTTGACAAAGTGTCTGTCTTCCAGACTGTACCGTCTACTTTTGGTCGCTATGGGCCTACAGTTCGGAGCGAGATTAGCGAATAAAGAGGGCGGGCTGATTTTTAAGGTTGATAGGCCACAGACTGTGAGTGGCAGCTGGGACCCGCCATATGCTAGCGTGACACTTTCGTGGTGGCACTGGAAGTCCAGGCCCAAGATTACATTAACACAGAGTTCTGGCATCACGAGGAGTTTAAAATCCTTGTAGCCCGTGCCTTTTACAGTCAGTGTTACCACACAGTAGCCCAAAATGTCCGAAGTGTGGGGCTTAGCAGCCATAGCAATTCTGCTCCGTGTAGGGGTTACCGTTAATGAGTGCCGCCGTACCAGGCTAGGGTGGATAAAACTCTCGGTACTCCCACAATCAATTAAACATTTCATTAAATTCCCGTTTACCTGTATGTCCATCATGGATTTTGTCAACGGGTGTGGCCTGGATTGATCCACCGTGATCGAAGCCACTGTTGGGCCCTGGGCGGCCGTTGAGTCGGGAAAAGATGGCGGATCCCAAGATGGCGGCCCGCACGGCACGCACGAGGCGGTGACAGAGTTGGAAATCGGATTCCCCCTGCAGACTTTGCTAAAATGCCCCTTTTTCTTACATTTGAAGCATGTAGCGTCCTTCGCTGCGCATCGTTGTCTGGGGTGCTTGGCCTGGCCGCAGAAGTAGCATTTCGGGCCTCGAGACATTGCCGCTGTAGTAGGACTCCTGAGTGAACTTCTGTGTGGGGACTCCGGCGGCGTAGAGCTGGTCTGAGACCTGGATGGGGAAGATGGCTGATTCCAAGATGGCGGCCCCCTCGGCGCACACGAGGCGGTGAGGGCCGCATGGCCGGAAGAATAAGAGTCAGAGTTTTTCTGGGCCACGTCCAGCGATCGCGCAGTGGCCACTGCCTTTTTTAAGTCCAGGACCTCCTTCTCCAGCAGTCTCTGCCGGATATAATTCGATTTGAGGCCCGTGATGAAGGAATCGCGGACCAATTCGTCAGAGTACGCGTTGGCCGTCACGGCCTTGCAGTTACAGTCCCGGACCAGGTCCTTTAGGCCCTGTAAGAAATCGTCCATTGATTCCTCTGGTCGCTGCCTGCATGTAGCCAGCAGATGTCTGGCGTACACTTCGTTTACCGGCCTCTGGTATTGGGCCTTCAGGATAGTGATGGCCTCCGTGTAAGAGGTGGCGTCCCGGATGAACGAATAAATCCGATGACTTACGCGAGTAGTCAGTAGACTCAGTTTCTCTACCTCGCTAGCGGATGAGGCCCCCGCGAAGAGTTCGAATCATTTGAGCCAGTGTCCAAATTGATTTGATGCTTCAGCAGAATGTGGATCCAAGTCCAGACGCTCTGGTTTTAGGAGTCGATCCATCCTAGTATTCTTTAGTGATTAAAATTGATGGGCCTTCAATAACCACAAAACTAGAAGTTATAGACTTAAACAAGTTGGCTTTTAATCACTAAGATCAGAGCTAACATCTCAACACGCCGACTGGTTCACAGGAATGAGTCATACAGATCCTGGGATCTTTATGTAAGAGAAGTCAGGGGCGGAGCCAAGAGCCAAGACCTGGAACCTCCCAGGTTAGTTGGGAAAGAGGAAGTGAAACTATACACAGTGGGGGAGGGTAATATACATGAGTGCAAAACGAATACAGGATCAAGACAAACAGATTTCATTACACCCTGGTTGCGAGGTTCCGTGGAGGAATGGGCCTTCACCTTGTGGATAAAGACTTCCCCTTTCTCCCCCACTGCGGCCAGGATCTTTCCTAACAGGGACTTTACGGTCAAGGGTCGCCCGTCCGCAGAGGTATATCCGCGGCGGGACCAGATGGCCAGGTATTCCGTACATGAATTGCATGTGAACATGCTGTCCAACCAAATCGTGTGTGGGGTGGGGAAGACCTTGGGGTGTGTAATGACGTACACTACCGCGGACAGTTCAGCCTGCTGGGCGCTCATAGCGCTGGGGAGCTTAATCGCCAGGGCAATGTCTGCCACGGGGTCATAAACTCCAGACCCTGTGAGTCATTCGCCGTGCTCGAACCGTCTACATAGATCTCGTGGCCCGTGGGATGTATCCCAGCCCGTAAACCTACGTTCACTTCCCATACCCCTTCTACAGAACACCGATGGGCTGTTCCGGGATATACCATGTTGGCCGTGAGCTTGGGCTCGCAGAGACCCTTCATCTTCAGATCCATCTGTGAAAGGAGGAGGGTCCAGCGCGCAATGCGGGCACTGCTTACTGTCCCATCCTTAATCCTTCCATCCAGAAGCATCCGGGTGGGTGTGTGATGGGTGAGGAGAGTGATGGGAGAGGTGCCTGTGAAGATCAAAGACCTTTTCACAGCCCAATGCGTGGCCAGAAGATGCCGCTCACAATTGGAAAAACTCCTTTCCACACCTGTGAGCACTCTGGAGGAGTAAACCACCGGCCTTAGCTTGCCATGTCACTCTTGAAGCAGTACAGCGCTCAAGCTATCCCCGCTAGCCGCTACCTCCAGGAAGAACTCCTCCCCCCCATCTATGGCCCCCAGAGCTGGCGCGGTCTGCAAGTCCCCCTTGAGTTTTTCAAATGCTGCCGAGCAACCCTCATCCCAGGTCCACTCCGCTCCCTTGTGTAGGAGTCGGAGCAGCGGGGCTGCTGTGGCTGCATAGTCCTCAATGAAGTCTCTGCAGTACCCAGTCAGTCCCAGAAAGGACCTCACACCTGTTACGGTGGTGGGGATCGGTAGATCTTGCACCGATTCCCGTCTAGCCTTGCCTATGGCTCTCTCTCCAGCGCGGATGGTCAGACCCAGGAATTTTACCTCCTGCTGGCCGATCCGTGCTTTCTTTGGGTTTACCTTCAAACCCTTTCTGCCTAACAGCTCCAATAGCTCGGCCAATAGTGGACTGTGCTCCTCCCTGGAATCTGTGAACAGGAGCAGGTCGTCCACATACTGCACTAGCTGATTGGGCTGGCTGAACTCTTTTAAGCTCCCTGCCATACATTGATGGAAAATGCTGGGGCTGTTATGGAAACCCTGTGGCAAGCAGTTCCAGGTGTACTGTTGCCCTTTAAAAGTAAAGGCAAACTTGTACTGATCCTCCCTCCTTAAAGGGATGGACCAAAACCCGTTGGAAATATCCAGCACCGTGAACGTGGTCGCGGATGCTGGGATACTCCCTATCAGGTCGGCAACTGCTGCAACCGTCGGCGCGCAGGCTGGGATGTTGCTATTGAGGACTCTGTAGTCCACCGTGGCTCTCCAGGAATTGTCCGGCTTCTTCACCAGCCACAAAGGAGAGTTTACATAGGTGACTATCGGCCTCAACACGCCCTGCTGCACCAGTGAAGACATTGCTATCTCCATGTCGGGCTCCGCTTCCCTGGGGAAGTTGTACTGTTTTTGGGGTCGGGCCATGGGGTCCCCGTCTACTGTGACCTCAAACCCGGTGACCCTCCTGCAATCGTGTTTGTGAGTGGCAAACGTAGTCAAGCGGTCTGACACGAATGCCTGCAGATCTTGTGGGACACTGGCGACCATGAGCTCGAGGTCGTAGCCCTCTTTTGGCTTCACGGTACACAGGGTCCCCTTTTCTCCCTTCCCTGGGATGACTACTACCTCACCCTTCTTACCCCTACCTGCTCCCCAAAGACAATGATTTCTTAGATCCACGAGGATCCCGTGTTCTACCAAGAAATCGGACCCAAGGATCCCCCCACCTCCCACTTCATCAGTATGCACTTCCACTTGGTGCGGAGTGGTCCTAAATAAATGGAGAGGGGAATGGAAAATGCGCCGGCCTGTTCTTTGCCTGTGAAGCCCGACAGAGTATAGGGAACCCCGGTGGACAGAGGTGAGGTGGTAGGGTTATCTGTGTGAATCACGGTGCACGATGCCCCCGTATCCAACAGATATGCTCCCTTCTCCCGCTCTACCTCCATCTCCACGAGGGTTGCCTCCTTACATCATATCGCAGCGCGCACAGGTAGACGGGCTGCGCCAGCTCTAGTCATTTGGGTGCAGCGGTCAGGGCTGCAGGAACGACAGGACCGGTGGTGATGGCTATCCTCCCCTGCTCTATCATAAGAGACCGCATTGTCTCTATAATTGACTCTATCGCAGCGGGATCCATAGCTGCACCGGTTCCCTTTCCTGGGACAGGGGCTGCGCCTTGGACCTGGACTCGTGCTGGGGCAGCGGTCTGGGCTTGGGCTTGGGCTGCGGGAGATTTTCCCTTATTATCCTTCCACGGATTTTTACAGTCCTTGCGCCAATGTCCATCCTTCCCACGCCCGTAACAATTGAGCTTGGCTTGGGCAGGGCGATTCCCCTCCTGACGCCATTCCTTCTTGCTTGGGGCTGCGGGTTTTGCCTCATGCACTTTTCCCTTAGAGGGAAGTGTCTCCTGACTTCTACGATTCTTGTAAGCAATGTTAAGCTGTCGGAGCACGGTCTCCTCCGTGATACCGGGACCTTGGGGGTCAAACCAAGATTTGGCTAGGGCCTGTATCTGTGGCAAGCTGTTAGCAACCAGACAACGGAGCCAATGAACCTGCTGTTTGGCGTTCATTGCGGCCCATTCAGGCATGCCCGGACAACTGCGCCGATACACTGCCCACAGCCTTTCTGCGAAAACCCGCGGGGGTTCTCCAGTTAGCTGCACAGTCCCTTCCACACGGAGGAACGGATTACCTTCGTCCACTCCCAGAACCTCCAAGACCTCGTCTCTGAGTTCCACATACCCTTTCCATCCCCTCTTACTCCCGTCTGAGAGGCACTGAAGGATTGTGCTATCCAGGGAGAAGAGCAGCATCTTTGCCTGTTCAAGATCATCACAATCATTGATGGCGGCTGTTTCCTCTACCTCCCTGAATTGGACTGAGGGATCTCCCTTCTCGGAGAGTTTTGGGAGGTGGCTTATCATCGCTCTGAGTTGTTGGGCACCGTGGGGCACCACGAGCAGGTTCATGTGGGGTCCGTCCGTGCCATTTCCGGCGGTGGGACCGTACCTCTGGTGCCGAGTAGGACACATTGGTGCCGGCTCCGGCTTTACTACCTGGGGTTGTTCCTCCTCCTGCTCCACCTCAGCTACCCTTTCTTTCACCACCTCCCCTTCAGGCCAAGCCTCACTAAAGCTCGGTGATGCTGAGGGTTCAGTGGCTGGTGCGACAACTACTTCACAAGGAATTGGATTTTTGGATTCCTGCAAAAAGTCTATGTGACTTGCTTTTGGGCTTACGAGGCATATCATGCCTTTTGCCTTAACCAAGGCCGTTCTTAGGTCTTCTATGGTCTTTTGGCAGGGGCCATGGTCTGCGCTCTCAAACCCGTGCTCAAGGGACAGCTTGTAAGCTGCCTTAACCTCCACTAATCTCTCCTCCTGCACTCTTAGCTGTTGTGCGAGGCGGGCGTTTTTCTCCCGTATTCTCTTTGGATCTTTGCCTCAGTAACCTGGCATTCCAGGTACTCTATTCTAGCCTGGTGTTGGCTGGCTTCAACTTGGCGTTCCTGATTCAGCGCTTGAAGCGCTGTGATGAGTTTTTCCCCACCCATGGCCTTTTCCTCTATTTCGGCTGCCTGTGCTGCAACGACTCTGTCCAAAATCTGGACTTGTTTCTTGTAGCACATCAGCCACACTGCCTTTTCCACTGACTTTTTATGTCCTTTGCGCTCTGTCCACCTGATGGCTGCATCTACCGGACGCCCATCTAGTAAGAGATCAGAAATCCACTGCTTAGTGAGATTTACCTTGCCAAAAACATAATCCGCTATCCTCTCATCCATAACATTTCGACCATTTAAACCTGGGTCTAATACATTGCAATCCTGCTGCCAGTGTCCTGCCGCGGTCGCCATTTTCTGTAAGGGGTTTTAGATCGCAGAGGTTTCTCTTTCTAGAGGCCTCTCTCTCTCGCACAGTAAAACCTTGAGTGGTTCGACCCACTCGCCCCTTAGGTTCTAGACACTGGATGTTGAGGCAGGAACTACAATGCAGAGAAAACTCTATAGACCAGGTTTAATGAGAATGAAATGAAACTTTATTGCATAAAGGAACAGATCAAACTGCAAGCCAATAAGGTACATGGGAGGGAAAAACAAATCATAATACAGTACTGGCTAAGATATGTACAGGCATATTATACTTTACAAAAGTCATCACGAAATGGGGAAACACACGGAACATCGAGGGACAACAACTCATTGTTAAAATTACCCTTTAAATGCCCACTCCCTAAGCCTATCTAGATCAGATTGTGAGGGGCCAGAAACATGCTCACCAATCCAGTTGGAAAGCATAGAGTTTTGAAACAGGTCTGCGTTTTGATCCTTTCAGGCGTCCTGTCTCCACGTGGTCAATGCTGCGAGCTGCGACACTCTCTCTTCTTCCTCGAGGTGAAGGTCACAGACAGGCTGGATGTCAGCAGGCCTGGAAGTCGGTGTGGGGAGAGGCCAACTGTTTTACCATTTTCGTATGGGTTTCGTCGCACAGCCCAGTTGGTTCACCGTTTTCATATAGGTTTCACCTACACTTGCCAGCGTCCCGGGGTTGGTCGATGATCTCCCAACAGTTACCCCGGGGCTAGATGCTGACTCGACCTCCCATCTCGAACCTCGATCCTCCATCGTCTCCGCTTGAACTCCGTACCGATGCAGAAGCCCAGCTGAGGCCTCGGATCCTGTGAACCTCCTCAGCACCTCGAAATTTCTCAGAACCCCCTCGATCTTTCTCAGAACCTTGATCGCTACCCCGGGTCTCCCAGATATACTTCTCAAAAGAGGCCTTTATCTCCCGCCAAATCAAGGTTAGTCTTTGTTTAACTTTTGGCGGGCTGGTATCACAACGGGGTAGTTATTATGTTTTAAACTACTTTGGGATGGCCGGTAATGGCCATCTCTGGTCTGGAATGACCCTGTATTGTTTTGAATGTCTTCTTGATGTCTTTAATGGGTCTTTGATGCTCCCCTTATGAATATAAAACTGTTTCCCTTTGTCTGGGTAAACATGTCGATGGCCTTTATCTACAGGCTGATCTGACTGGATCTGCATCCAATCCATATGTATGTGGTTCTGTCTGGTTTCGTTTTCTCCGAAACGGCCTTCCAGAACTTACTGTGGTCTGAATCCACAAAGGCTGTCTGGGGACTGCAGGAACCATTTTAAAGTGTCCCGAAAAGCTGGTCACGGGGTCTGGTGGCCATTTTGTATGCCCCCTTTTTCTGGGCTTCTTTTAAAACAGTCTTTAAAATTAAGGCCTCTTCTGCCAATAGACCCTTATAGGACAATGTTCAATTTTGCGAATCTTACAGGAGATATTAGGACAGATGACCAAAAGCTTGACCAAAGAGGTAGGTTTTAAGGATCATCTTAAAGGACAGAAATAGAGAGGTGGAGAGGTTTAGGGAGGGAATTCCAGAGTTTAGGGCCTCGGCAGCTGAAGGCACGGCCACCAATGGTGGGGCGATTAAAACCGGGGATGTACAAGAGGCCAGAATTGGAAGCGTGCAGAGACTCACCAAGGCTTTTTCAACAGCACCTCCCAAACCCGCAACCTCTACCAACCAGAAGGACAAGGGCAGCAGGCGCATGAGAATACCTCCAAGTTCCCCTCGATGTCACACACCACCCTGACTTAGAAATATATCGCCGATCCTTCATCGTCACTGAGTCATAATCCTGAAACTCCCTCCCTAACAGCACTGTGGGAGTACTTTCATCACACGGACTGCAGCAGTTCAAGAAGGCGGCTCACCACCACCTTCTCAAGGGCAATTAGGGATGGGCAATAAATGCTGGCTTTGCCAGTGATGCCCACATCCCGTGAATGAATAAAAAAATTTAAAGTTAGCTCAAACTCCCATTCATGACTTTCTGATGAACCATGGACCATCCACCATGCTGGGCAAAGTCCCTATAGGAAAACACTGTTAAAATCACATTGCACCACAACAGCAAGTAGCCAGCTGCACCCACTTACCATTTTCACTGCCAGTACTTTGCCTCCAGAGACAGGAATTAAACGCTATCTAGTCCACCTCCTTTATACTACAGCACTGTCTATGGAGGCAGGAGAACCTCTGATGGCAGGACTGCAACACCAGGGACGGTAGTATAGTGGTTATGTTACTGGACTAGTAATCCAGAGGCCTGGACTAATGATCTGGAGACATGAGTTCATAATCCCATCATGGCAGCTGGGAAATTTAAATTCAGTTAATTTAAAAAAAGCTAGTATCAGTAATGGTGGCCATGAAACTATCAGATTGTCATAAAACCCATCTGGTTCACTAATGTCCTTTAGGGAAGGAAATCTGCCGTCCTTACCCGGCCTGGCCGATATGTGACCCCAGACCCATGGCAATGTGGTTGACTCTTCACTGCCCTCTGAAATGGCCGAGCAAGTTGTACTTGTACCAAACCGCTACAAAGAATAGTGGTTCAAGAAGGTGGCTCACCACCACCTTCTCAAGGGCAATTAGGGATGGGCAATAACTGCCGGCCTTGCCAATGACGCCCACATCCAATGACTAAAATAAATGGGGCTTGAGGGAGGGCTTAATTCAAAGCTGCACTCAGCAAAATGATGGCAGTTTTGTGCCTTTGGAAACTGGGTCATCTCACTTTTGACAGTCATAAAAGTAGCTTTTACTCGATGAATCAAGGTTGGCTTTGGACTGAGTTCTCATAGATAAAAGACCTGTGTTCTAATGTGCTGCACCAATCAATCCCTCTCTGCACATTTACCATTAGTGATGGCATTACAATCTCCTGTTTTTCATTCTTTCTTTAAAAACTGAATGACATAGAGGGAGTTCAAGGTTCTATTTCAACAAATACGATGTCGCAAATGACAAATCATTTTAACTGGCCTCATAAACAACTCAAACGCTGGCTAATATTCACTCCTGCAGGCTTATAAATAGAATCAATTACAAATGATTTATCTGTTGCCCTTCAGCGATTGATGGCCCCACACCCATTAATACTGGAACATAAATGTCAAAGAGTGAAGGACATGACAGGCAACGTCTTGTTACCGGCTGTGCTGGTAGCCACGGTCAAGGGGTTAAACTAACCCAAGCCCAGCGCCACATGGAAGCAGCCTCAAAGGAGCAAAAACATTGATGATGAATCACTTTTAAAGGAGGAGTCTCAGAACGCTCAGAGAGAGGTGAGCTAACTTCTGGTGAAGTATAACAAACCAAGTGAGTGACTCTTGTAGTGTGAAAGAGTAACCGTGAGAGGTATCGCTGAGGTCACAGTTCAGTTGAATGGACAAACTAGGAAGTTACTACTCTACGTAGTTAAAGGAGACTACCCCTCCCTGCTGGGATGTTCGTGGATGGAGAGAATAAAATTAGACTGGTCATCAGTCTATATGATGTCACACAATGATCCAGGCTTACCCGCCATCTTAAAGAAACATGCAGAAGTCTTTAATGGAGAACTGGGTAGCATGAAAGATATTACTGTGAAGCTTCATATTAAGCAGGATAGCAAACCCAAGTTCATGAAGGCACGACCTGTACCTTATGCCATCAGACCAAAAGTCGAGGCTGACTTAGAAGCCCTAGTTGAAAGCGGAGTACTAGAACCAGTCAGCGTGAGTGAATGGGCAATGCCCATCGTACCAGTGCTCAAGAAAGGGGGTGGAGTTAGGGTATGTGGAGATTTTAAAGTAACTGTTAACCCTGTATTGTCAGTGGAGCAATATCCGCTTCCCCATATTGATGATTTGTTTGCAGGACTTGCTGGGGGCCAGAAGTTTAGCACAATCGACCTCTGTCAAGCCTACCTGCAAATGCATGTGGATGAACAGCCACGAGAAATGCTGACTATTGTGATGCACAAGGGCCTATTTAGGTATCGTCGACTTCCTTTCGGAATTACATCAGCTCCAGCGCTTTTCCAACGTGCTATGGACCAGATCCTTAGTGGATTGCCTGCAGTCCAGTGCTACTTAGATGATATCTTAGTTACTGGGTGTGATGACCAAGACCATCTGCGTAACTTGGACGCAACGCTACAGAGACTGAGGGATTACGGACTCAGAGTTCGCAGGGATAAATGCGATTTTTTTCAGGCATCAATTGAGTACCTCGGTCATGTGATCGATGCCACAGGCCTTCACAAGGCACCGTCCAAGACAAAGGCAATCGTGGATGCCCCAGCACCTGAAAATATCAGCCAGCTGCGTTCTTTTCTAGGGTTACTGAACTACTATGGATGGTTCATACCAAACCTAGCCTCGATGCTGAGGCCGCTACATTGGTTGCTATGTAAAGACAAGAAGTGGGAATGGACTAACAAGTGCCAGGGGGCATTCATGACAGCAAAGGACACGCTGCTGAAGTCAGAGGCATTGACGCATTTTAACCCTTCATTACCAATACAGTTAGCTTGCGATGCATCGTCATATGGTGTGGGAGCGGTCGTTTCTCATATCATGCCAAACAGAGAAGAGAAGCCAATAGCATTTGCATCTAGGACTTTGAACAGAGCTGAAACTAACTACGCCCAAATAGAACGAGAAGCACTGAGCATCGTTTTTGGCGTTCGCAAGTTTCACCAATATTTGTACGGGAGACAGTTCACCCTACTAACAGATCACCACCCTCTCACGACCATCTTCGGGCCACATACAGGGATTCTGTCACTTGCTGTGAGCAGAATGCAAAGGTGGGCGCTGCTGTTGTCTGCACACACATTTGACATTAGATATCGCAAGTCTGACCTGCACGGCAACGCCAATGGTCTTTCCAGGTTGCCGCTGCCTGTCACCAAGCCTATGACGCGTAGCATGGACATCTGCTATTTTAGGCAGGTGGAGAATGCGCCTGTTACTTTGACACAGAGCCGACGAAACACCAGAAACAACCCAGTGTTATCTGCAGTGCTGGACATTATCGTCAGGGGCAAGCTTGACAGCGATGACTCAAACCTGAAACCATATCTCTTAAGGAGAAATGAACTGTCGGTGCAGTCTGGATGTTTGCTGTGGGGGAGGAGAGTGGTTATTCCACCATCGCTACGGAAACCAGTATTACAGCAACTACACTCCGGACACTGCGGAATGGTTCGTATGAAAGAAATAGCGAGGAGCTACTTCTGGTGGCCGGGTATGGATGGACAGATTGAGGACAAAGCTAAAACCTGTTCCTCATGTCAGAGAGTTCATAATTTGCCACAGCTTGCACCTCTTCACCCCTGGGACTGTCCAGAGGAAGCATGGCACTGCATTCATGTAGACTTTGCAGGTCCATTTGAGGAGAGAATGTTCCTGGTGGCTGTTGATGCGCACAGTAAGTGGCCAGAGGTTGTTATAATGAGGTCCACCACTGCTGAGAAGACCATCGAGAAGTTAGGTGAGGTGTTCAGCTGATTTGGATCTCCGATGCAACTTGTCTCAGACAACGGTCCACAGTGGGTGTCACAAGAAATGGCTACATTCCTGCAGGTGAGTGGTGTACAACATATCAGGGCTGTACCATACCACCCTGCGACCAATGCTGAGAGGTTTGTTCAGACCATGAAACACTCTCTAAAGCATCGCAAGGCCAGGAAATGCTTCATCAGTGCCTGAATAGTTTCCTGTTGAGTTACAGGAACACACCACATGCGACCACAAAAGCATCACCTGCCACTCTACTGCTCAAAAGAGAGCTATGAACCAACTTTGACCTGCTGAAACCGCCAAAGGTGAAAGACGTGGTGCAGTATCAGCAGTACAAGCAGATCAAGCGACGTGAACAACGCTCCAAAGACAGAGTCTTCAGTCCAGGTGAACATTGTAATGATCAGTAACATGTCATTCTAGAATGGTACACTAGGTGGAGCTGTATGTTTAGTAGTGGGCTACCCACAAGGCAGTAGTCAAGATGGATGCCTGTACACTAGTCCACATGGCTGAATAAATGACTAGCTCAAGCTAGCTGTTCATAATGAAAACGTCTATTTATTTATGAACATAACATGGTACCAGGATTGGTAATATCTGCTGAATATTGTGAAACGCGACATGGAGAATTTGAAGCCACCAGAGGGTTTGAAACTCACGGGGAATGTCGACTGCAATTGGCGGACTTTCAAACAACAATTCAAACTCTACATTGCTGCCATCGGGATCGGTACGAAGCCAGACGCAAGGAAAATAGCATTACTGCTCACGGTTGCAGGCCCGCAGGCGATAGAGGTATTTAATACGTTTGTATTTGATCAAGAGGAGGACAGAGAAAAAATGGACGATGTGCTAAAGAAGTTTGATACACATTGTTCTCCCAAAAAGAACGAGACCTATGAGAGGTACGTGTTCCGTTCACGGACACAGCAGCAAAATGAGACTTTTGATAGCTTTGTGACCGATCTGAAACTGAAAGCACAGACATGTAATTTCTCTGAACTAAAATCATCCATGATTCATGACCAGATTGTGTTTGGTATTCATGATAAAAAAGGTCAGGGAATGTTTGTTGAGAGAAACTGAACTAACATTGGAGAAAGCTGTGAAGATATGCCATGCCAGTGAGCTAGCTCAACAGCACGCAAAGACTTTCAGTGAAATTAATAATAATGCGACTGTAGTAAGTGATAGTGCTGCTGTCGATGCTGTGTCCTACAAGGGGAAGAAACGTGGGCAGAACAGAAATGCAAAGCAATTGGAGGATGGAATTTTTAATTGTAAACGCTGTGGTTACCAGCACCAGTCAAGACAATGCCCAGCTTTTGGAAAAATGTGCACAAAATGTAATGGAAAGAATCACTTTGCCAAACAATGCTTTTCAAAAGTAAAAACAAAGAAAGGGCAAAATGTCAATGTGATTGAGGACACTGATTTAAGTGAGACATTTTTGTAGGAATGGTGTCATGTGACAATATTGAAAAGGATACAGAAAATGTGCAGCCCTCAGGAATGGACAATGCTGAACATAAAGTTAATGCAGTAAAAGAGGACAAATGGATGATGCCAATGCAGGTAAACGGAGCATTAGTTACATTGAAACTAGACACTGGGGCAAAAGCAAACTTAATCAGTATGAGTGACATTAAAAATATGAAAGAAAAGCCCAAAATACAGAAAAAGTCAGTACTACTGAAGAACTATAATGGACAGAAAATAGATAGCTTAGGTGTATGCAGACTTAAAGTGACAGTCAAAGACAAAGTGCATCATCTCATGTTTTCTGTTGTGGCTGAAGGACTTGATTCACTACTAGGTGACAAAGCTTGTGAGGACTTAGAACTGGTCAAGAGAGTCTACCGTATAAACTGTGCCATAAGCAGACCAGATGACTCGGGGGATTCTGTAGTGAGTAATTTCCAGAATGTGTTCAAAGGATTTGGAGTTCTACCATTCACTTACAAGATCCAGCTAAAGGAGGATGCGCAGCCAGTGGTACATGCTCCACGGAGTGTTCCAGCACCCCTGCGTGACCGGCTCAAGAAAGAACTGGACAGAATGACCACACTAGGAGTCATCAGGAAAGTCGAAGAGCCAACAGACTGGGTTAACTCCATGGTATGTGTAAAGAAAAAGAACAATGATCTAAGAGTATGCATGGATCCAAAGGACTTAAATGCAAACATAAAACGTGAACATTACCAGATTCCCAAGCAAGAAGAAATCACCAGTGAAATGTCAGGTGCCAGATACTTCACAAAGCTCGATGCCTCACGAGGATTTTGGCAACTAAATCTGGATGAAGAGAGCACCAAATACCATACCTTCAACACACCATTTGGCAGGTATTGTTTCCTCAGAATGCCTTTCGGGATAATATCTGCATCTGAAATCTTTGAAGGTCTGGAAGGAGTTTGGGTCTATGTTGATGACATAATCATCTGGGGCTCCACACTGAAAGAACACAATGAGAGACTAACTAAAGTGCTACAGAGCATACGCCGGAATGGACTGAAGCTCAACAAAGCCAAGTGTCAGTTTGGCGTCCAGGAAGTCACTTTCCTAGGAGATAATCTATCTGGTAAAGGAATAGAGCCAGATATGGAAAAAGTAAATGCCATACTCAAAATGCCCCGACCCACTGACAAAAAAGGAGTGCTACGCATCATGGAGATGATAAACTTCATTGGAAAGCTCATTCCTAACTTGTCAGCCAAGACAGCCTGTCTGCGAGACCTGCTATGTAAAACAAATGAGTTCGCATGGACAGAAAGACATGAACAAGAGTGGATGAACCTCAAAACAGTGCTGACAACCACACCTGTACTCACCTTCTTTGACCCAACAAAGAGAATCAAAGTGTCAACGGATGCATCAAAAGATGGCCTAGGCACGGTCTTGCTACAAGCAGAGGGTGAAGATTGGAAGCCTGTTGCCTATGCCTCCAGGTCTATGACTGATTCTGAGTGTCGATATGCCCAGATTGAAAAGGAATGTCTAGGCTTGGTAGTTGCTCTAGAAAAGTTCCATGGCTACATATATGGACTTCCCACCTTCACAGTTGAGACAGACCACTGCCCACTGGTTGCCATCATAAAAAAAATCTGAATGAGATGTCTCCAAGGATTCAACGACTCATGATGAAGCTGCAAAGATATGACTTTGAACTGATCCACACACCAGGCAAACACATAGTGTTAGCAGATGCACTATCCCGAGCACCCACAATGAGTCATGTGAGCTCTACTGAGGAAGACGTGGATGTTCATGTGAGTATGGTCACTGCTGCGCTGCCCGTGTCAGACACAAAATCAAAGCAAATAGCAGAAGAAACAGTAAAAGATACAGCATTACAAACAGTAATAGAGAACATTCATCATGGTTGGCCAAAAGGTTCCTGTCCAAAGTACTATCACATCAGGTCAGAGTTAAGTGTCGCAAGTGGACTATTACTAAAACAGAACAGAATAGTCATTCCACAGGCTCTACGTCAAGACATGCTCAAAAGGATTCATGAGGGACACCTCGGAATTGAAAAATGCAAGAGACACTGTTTATTGGCCTGGCATAAATAAGGACATTGAGAACATGATAGGCATATGTGAGACATGTCAGAAACACCAAAACAAACAAGCAAAGGAACCAATGATAGTAGCTGACTTACCAACAGCACCATGGCAAAAGGTTGGTATGGACCTCTTTCATTTGAATGGTAAAGACTATCTAATAGTGATTGACTACTATTCTAACTATCCTGAGATGGTGCTGCTCTCAAGCACATCAGCAAGCAGTGTCAGAATGCATGTTAAATCCATCTTCGCCAGACATGGAATTCCCAGGATTGCTGTTAGCGACAATGGTCCGTGCTTCAACTGTAAGGAGTGGCAACAGTTTGCAGCACATTATGACTTTCAACACATCACATCCAGTCCTCTGTATGCTCAGTCGAATGGTAAGGCAGAGAAAGGTGTTCAAGTTCTCAAACAGCTACTGAAGAAAGCAACAGAAAGCAAGTCTGATCCTTATCTCACCCTGCTGAACTACCGAGCCTCCCCTTTAGACTGTGGTTCTTCACCTGCTGAACTCCTAATGGGTCGCAAGTTGCACACCACGCTACCCTGCTGTGCACAAGAAAAGCAGAGTAAGGAACTGAGACAAAGACTTCAATTGTTAAAGCTGAAACAGAAATCACACTATGACAAGTCATCCAAAACTCTGAAACCATTGACAAGGGATGATGTTGTCAGGATTGAGGATTCAGATGCATGGAACAGGAAAGCTACAGTTCTTGAGGAAGTAGGACCAAGGTCATACACCGTTAGAACTGAGGAAGGGCAGATTCTCAGGTGGAACTGCCATTCCCTCCTGAAAACACAAGAAACTATCCAAGAGCAAATCGATGACAATGCCGCAACTGAATCTTGCCACTCACCACCAGAACAATCTAACACAAACACACATACAGGCTCTCATGAAAACACATCAGGCTTACCTGTGCTGAGAAGATCCACACGTGAAGTAAAAAAGCCTGATAGACTTAATCTTTGAGTACAAAGAAAGCTATAATAAAAGAAGAAAAAGCTTAGAGTTCATAAAGTAAAGCTTTGAAAATGTGTTGACTGTTGTGAAGATGTTTATGTCATTATGATTGATTGATATTGATTGATATTGATTTTGTTTAACCTCTAAGGAAGGGGGATGTAATGATCAGTAACATGTCATTCTAGAATGGTACACGAGGTGGAGCTGTATGTTTAGTAGTGGGCTACCCACAAGGCAGTAGTCAAGATGGATGCCTGTACACTAGTCCACATGGCTGAATAAATGACTAGCTCAAGCTAGCTGTTCATAATGAAAATGTCTATTTATTTATGAACATAACAAACATGTGTTGGCACGGAACTACAGTGGTGAATCTAAGTGGGTTCCTGCTACTGTCATTGCACAGACTGGTCCAGTATCCTACACTGTACAGACACCCGAGGACATTGTCTGGAAGAGACACACTGATCAGCTTCTACGAAGTGCAGCAACACCCACTGAACCACCAACAGCAGTTTATCTGCCATTGGGTGACGCTGTGGGTCATCCGCCTTCTACACTGAGAGGCTCACCTTCTGAGGAAGCAGCCGCTTCAGCCCCTATCTCATCAGCAAGGGAGACCTGCATACAGGCACCTCAGCCGCCTACACCTGTGTTGACGTCACCTGTGAGAGACAATGAACTGGAGAACCAGGTTGACCGCCGGTATCCTACCAGAGAGCGGCGGGCCCCTGTATGTTTGAACTTATAGTTCAGAGGCTTACCCTTTATCTGGGGCAGAATAATCCCCATGGGTATAGCCATGGTTGGAGGAAGTCTACCCTCACTCCCAGGTTATTGTGTTTTAAAAATGTTGTGGTTCTATTGGGACATCTAATGTAAGAGGGGAGGAGATGTTGTGTATTTTGAATGTTGTATTTGTAATGTCCCACATAGCTTACTGTAGTTGTGATGTGCAATGCACTATGGGAAATAGAGTGCATAAAAGTTGAGAAGCTTCTCTTGAAAGTTGGCTGTTAACTGAACTCTGTCTCCTGCATACTCTTTTAATTGTTATACAAGCAAGGTTATTAAACTCTTAAGATATAACAACTTTCAGAGTCTTTTACATAAATAATTAATGAGCCATGGTTGTCAGATAAAAGAAATCAATCAAGCAATTTCAAAGTCCATGTAATATTAAAGTCACAAGCAGGTATCCAGCTGTGCTGTACTGTGAGACCCTGGTTCCACACACTAAACAAGATCTATGACAAACCTGAAGCAGGAACCACATTTACAAGCTTTGTATCTAGCTTCATTTTGAAAAGATTTCACTTTCCCTTTCTCTCCAACAGAACAAAAAATTTATTACGTCAGTCAATGGTGATGGGTCATGCTTTTCAGTTTAATTAAGCTTCCTGCGTGGATCAGTGCTGTTACATTGTTATAGTATCACATCATTAAATGGAACTACTTTGGTATGGAACTACTTTGGCATGGTGTAGTTATATCGCTATGTGGCACACTGTGCACGGGCAGTACACAGTGCAGCGTCGGACAACTTGTATCATTCCGCACCATGCGGCAGCACTGTAACAAAGCAAGAAATACAGCTAAGTAAAAGCACTAACTAAAATGAACTAAAAGTGTCTGTAATATATATAGTATATAAGAACACAAGGAGACGCAACA
Source organism: Somniosus microcephalus (assembly GCF_052327205.1). Classification (NCBI taxonomy): domain Eukaryota; kingdom Metazoa; phylum Chordata; class Chondrichthyes; order Squaliformes; family Somniosidae; genus Somniosus; species Somniosus microcephalus. Next base: position 61,877,896 of record NC_140999.1, on the reverse strand, counting down.
TGGTGGCAGCGGTATAAGTGAGTACAAAATTGTGCTATACGAACTACAAATAAGACGAAAAGTGATTTTATGAGCTGATTGTGAGTGCCGGTGTCTGCGGTGATTGAAAGTGAATCATACGGGAAACTAAAATGACGGCTGCCGCTGCACTGACTGTGCAAATGCAACCCCTCATGAACTGGGAAGCCGACGATATAGTAGAAGCATTCCGCAAGTTCAAACAGAAATGTGAGCTTACATTCAAAAGCTTCCTGAAGGGTACTACCAATGAGGAAAAGGTTAGTTACATTCTGTTGTGGACAGGAGAGAAAGGTCTAGATTTATATAATAGCTGGAGTTTGACTGAAGAGGAAAAGGAAAACCCTGCGACAATTTATGACAAATTCAGCAACCAACCATCTGGCTAAAGTAAATGTTGGTCCCTTAGAGGATGAGACCGGGAAATTAATGGTGGGAAATATGAAGATGGCAAAAACACTGAATGAATATTTTGTATCAGTCTTTACAGTAGAAGACACTAAGAATATCCCAACACTGGACAAACAGGGGGCTATAGGGGGGGAGGAGCTAAACACAATCAAAATCACTAAGGAAGTGGTACTCGGTAAAATAATGGGACTCAAGGCGGATAAATCACCTGGACCTGATGGCTTACATCCTAGGGTCTTGAGGGAAGTGGCGGTAGGGATTGTGGATGCATTGGTAATAATTTTCCAAAACTCCCTGGAATCAGCAAAGGTCCCGGCAGACTGGAAAACTGCTAATGTAACACCCTTATTTAAAAAGGGCAGTAGACAGAAGGCTGGAAACTATAGACCGGTTAGCCTAACATCTGTGGTAGGTAAAATATTGGAGTCCATTATTAAGGAGACAGTAACAGGACATTTGGATAATCATAATTTAATAGGACAAAGTCAGCATGGTTTTATGAAGGGGAAGTCATGTTTGACAAATTTGCTGGAGTTCTTTGAGGAAGTAACATATAGGGTGGATAAAGGGGAACCAGTGGACGTAGTGTATTTAGACTTCCAAAAGGCATTTGACAAGGTGCCACACAAAAGATTATTGCTTAAGATAAAAAATCACGGGATTGGGGGTAATATTCTGGCATGGATAGAGGATTGGCTATCTAACAGAAAGCAGAGAGTTGGGATAAATGGTTCATTCTCGGACTGGCAATCATTAACTAGTGGTGTTCCACAGGGGTCAGTGCTGGGTCCCCAACTCTTTACAATCTATATTAACGATTTGGAGGAGGGGACCGAGTGTAGCATATCAAAGTTTGCAGATGATAGGGAAAGTAGTAAGTGAGGAGGACATAAAAAACCTGCAAGGGGACATAGACAGGCTAAGTAAGTGGGCAGAGATTTGGCAGATGGAATACAATACTGGGAAGTGTGAGGTTATGCACTTTGGCAGGAAAAATCGTAGAGCAAGTTATTATCTTAATGGCAAGAAACTGGAAAGTACTGAAGTACAAAGGGATCTGGGGGTCCTGGTGCACGAAACTCAAAAGGTTAGTATGCAGGTGCAGCAAGTGATTAAGAAGGCCAATGGAATGTTGGCTTTCATTGCTAGGGGGATAGAATATAAAAATAGGGAGGTATTGCTTCAGTTGTACAAGGTATTGGTGAGACCACACCTGGAATACTGCATACAGTTTTGGTGTCCATACTTAAGAAAAGACATACTTGCACTCGAGTCAGTACAAAGAAGGTTCACTCGGTTAATCCCGGGGATGAGGGGATGGACATATGAGGAGAGGTTGAGTAGATTGGGACTCTACTCATTGGAGTTCAGAAGAATGAGAGGCGATCTTATTGAAACATATAAGATTGTGAAGGGGTTGGATTGGGTGGATGCGGGGAGAATGTTCCCGATGATGGGTGAAACTAGAACTAGGGGGCATAGTCTTAGAATAAGGGGCTGCTCTTTCAAAACTGAGATGAGGAGGAACTACTTCACTCAGAGGGTGGTAGGTCCATGGAATATGCTGCCCCAAAAAGCTGTAGAAGCTACATCATTACATAAATTTAAAACAGAAATAGACAGTTTCCTGGAAGTAAAGGGAATAAAGGGTTATGGGGAACGGGCAGGAATTTGGACATGAGTCTAGGTTCGGATCGGTCATGGCCCTGTGGGTAGCGAAGCGGGCCCAGGGGCCATGTAGCCTGATCCTGCACCTATTTTATGTGTCTAATTCTGTTAGATTCAGGAGATGGTTCAGTGATAGTAGATTGGCAGTTAGGATCAGATCAGCCATGATCTTATTGAATGGCGGAGCAGGCTCGAGGGGCCGATTGGCCTACTCCTGCTCCTATTTCTTATGTTCTTATGTTCTTATCTAGAGCCTAAATTCAATCACCAGAGTCTAAGACAGGAACCCGGTGAAACAGCTGACAATTTCCTGACAAGGCTGAGAAATGAAGCCAGCAAAGTGTAAATTTAAGGAAATGGAGGAAAGGCTTGTGGACCAGCTAATATGGGGGTCAGCGCATGTAGAGGTACAAAAAGCCCTGATAGGAAAAGAAAAGCTCGGAATAACAGAGGCTATAGATACTGCGAGAGCTCATGAAGCAGCAAATGAAAACGCTGATTTCTCAAACGGCTGACATGCGGATGGCTTCTGAGACGGACGACAGAGTGGATGCAGTGAGAGAAAAGTACAACACACAAAGACATGCACATGACAACGGGGGAAACATGTGCAGAAATTGTGGAAGACCGCACGATTACACAGACAAGAGGAAATGTCCAGCATATGGAACAAGCTGCAATGCATGTAGCAAACTAAACAACTGGGAAAAGAGGTGTAGAACGAAGAAAGAAGGAACATACATCAAAAACAAAGGTGGACAGCAGAACCAGAGAAAGAAACACAATATCCATGCCATGGGTGAGCAGGATGATGATGATGATCACGACAATGCACTAAACATCGAAACCATAAAGATACAGCTTCACGAGATGTCCAGAGCGGAAAATACTCCGAGGAGAGAATTGCACACCATCATCCAAATCAAAAAAAAGGTCAAAGGTCGGCCCACAACCATCAACTTAAAGTTGAAGCTGGACACAGGGGCTCAGAGCAACATTCTCCCATTGAGGCTGTACCAGCAGATCTTTCCCAAAAACCTGAGAGAAGATGGCTACCCGAAAAATGGTTGTTTAAAGGCAAGTAATGTCACGCTGACAGCATACGGGGGGAGTGAGATTAAACAACTCGGAATAACCTTTATCAAAGGGACACATAAAAGAAAGAACATCAACTGCATGTTCTATGTCACCGACACTGACGGGCCAGCGATCCTGGGATTAAACAGCTGCGAGAAGTTGAGATTGATCTCAGTGCATCACGAGCTGATGGAAACGCCACTGAAGATAGACAGCAACACCCCGCTGGAGAATCACCCACAAATCAAGAGTAAAAATGACTTGATAGACATGTATCCGGAATGTTTCGATGATACAGTGGGATGTTTCGGAGATTTCCAATACCACATCACCATCGATCCAGAGGTAAAGCCCATTATCCATGCTCCACGAAAAGTACCCATCGAGCTGAAGACAAAGCTTGAAAGAGAGCTAAAGGAGATGGGAGAAAAGGGAGTGATCGTAAAGGTCACTGAACCCACAGACTGGGTAAACTCAATTGTGGTACGAGAAAAGCCAAATGGGTGTCTCAGAATATGTTTGGGCCCCAAAGATCTAAACCAGGTGATAAAGAGGGACCACTATCCCACCCCAACACTAGAGGAGATTACGCGATCACTGGCAGGAGCCAAGGTTTTCTCAAAACTAGATGCCAGAAATGGATATTGGAACGTGAAGTTGGATGAGGAATCAACAACACTAACACCATTCAACACACCATTTGAGCGTTACAAATTCCTGCGGCTACCATTCGGGCTAAAGGTCAGTCAAGATATCTTTCAACAGAAAATAGATGAGACATACAGAGGCTGTGAAGGAGCTATAGGAATAGCTGATGATATTCAGATCTACGGAGCAGATGAAAGAGACCATGACATGCACCTACATGAGGCCATGGAGAGTACCAGGAAGGCTGGCATCAAGTTAAATGCAGATAAGTGCATAGTTAAAGTCAAGGAATGCAAATACTTCGGTATGATTTATACACCAGAGGGAGTCAAGCCAAATCCAGAGAAGATTGCGGCGATTGCTGAAATGAAACCACCCAAAGACAAGAAAGAGCTGAGGAGTTACCTCGGCTTGGTCCAATACATGAGTTCTTTCATCCCACACATGTAGGAACATACAACAAATCTCAGAGAGCTATTGAAAGAAGACGCCGAATACCAGTGGTCTGAATCACACGAAAGGAATTTCAAACAACTTAAAGAACTGTTGTGCAAAGAAACAAATCTGTCATATTATGACAGAAGAAAACCAGTCACTCTGCAAGTAGACGCTTCTACCAGAGGACTAGGGGCAGCTCTGGTGCAGGAAGGAAAGCCGATAGCTTTCGCATCAAAGGCCTTGACGTCAGCCGAGACAAGATACGCCAACGTAGAAAGAGAACTATTAGCAGTAGTGTACGGATGTGAGAAATCCCATACATACCTATATGGCAGGCGATTTACAATAGAGAGTGACCATCGTCCACTAGAACAGATCTATAAGAAGAATCTGTGCAAAGCGCCTGCAAGACTGCAAAGACTACTTCTAAGGATCCAAAGCTATGACTTCATGCTTAAATATAAGCCAGGAAAGGAAATGGTGCTAGCAGATGCATTGTCTCGATTGTCACCATATGAGAAACACGAGGTGGAGGGCCTAACAGTAAAAATCCACCACCTAGTGAATGTTACCCCTACAAAGCTCAGTCAAATCAGAGATGAGACTAGCAAAGATGAGGAGTTGCAACTACTCACACAACAAGTAATATAGGTGTACCTGCTGGATTCTCTCCGGCCACCCCTGTATTACTTGTTGTGGAACTACTTTGGTATGGAACTGCTTTGGCATGGTGTAGTTATATTGCTATGTGGCACACTGTGCACGGGCAGTGCACAGTGCAGCGTCGGACATCTTGTATTACTCCGCACCAGGCGGCAGCACAGAAACAAAGCAAGAAATACAGCTAAGTAAAAGCACTAACTAAAATGAACTAAAAGTGTCTGTAATATATATAGTATAAGAACACAAGGAGACACAACAAGTGCCCTTCGACACCTGCTGAGCAGAAATCCCACTGAGTCAGTATCCCTCGTTATCACACAGAGTAAAGCACTTCTTTGGTAAAATCTAAATGGTCTCTGCTGACATTTTGTGCAAATACCTTTCTCTTTAATAACATGTGGCTTGCAAGTAGCTGAATGATATTCCCTTCACCTTTGAGAGTGTGAGTGGCCCTATTTACTCCCCAGGCCTCATGCTCTCCTCTGCAGGCCTTGAGAGGGACAACGATTTGTTCGATTGCCTCTTCCATTGCTTCTGTTGGTCAGCAATATGAATGGGTGCACATGACTATATTGTCTAAAACCCCCAGCACCCAGACTCTGTAATCAGACATAAACCATGACAAAGCAGCAGAAATCAGACGCCCCTGTATAGATTGCCAAGCATTGGATTCCGTCACATGCACATATATATAATTACATACATACAAGCACATTTACACAAGTATACGTACACGTATAAATGCAGATATACATACAAACTTCACACAATGTTACATATATGTACATAATAATTGCATGTGTACATAATTACGTGCATACACAAACACATATATATGCAAACATGCAATCACATACATAATTACATGTATGCATATACACAGGCAAACACACACATACACACAAACACATACATATACATGCACACACACGTGTACACACACATGCATACATGCTACACGTGCCTGTAGCTGCTTTAAAAGTATTTTTTTAATCTTGCAAGCTGTTGCTGTTGCTACATCCCATCCCTCGCTCACCAACTACCATGGCAACAGGAAACTAACGCCACAAGACAGAAAATGACAGCGCAAATGTAAAGAAAGTACTCTCCCCTTTACAAACCTAATTCGCATTAGGAAACACTGCAGCCAATTTGTGCACAGAAAGCTGCCACACTGAGATAGACGACCAGATCATCTGTTTTAGCGATGTTGGTTGATGGATAAATATTGGCCAGGACACCGGGAAAAACTCCCCTGTTCTTCTTCTAAATACTGCACTGGGATCTTTTACGTCTACCTGAGAGAGCAGATGGGACCTCAGTTTACCGTCTCATCCAGAAGATGGCACCTCTGACAGTGCAGCACTCCCTCAGTACTGCACTGCAGTGTCAGCCTAGATAATGTGCTCAAGTCTCTGGAGTGGGACTTGAACCACAAAAATTATTTGAGCGTGACTATCATTTGCTCAAAGTATTCAGTCAATGCGAAACATCACCAGGTGACTCATTTGCTTTCAGAATGTCCTGGGATGATGACATCCTGTCCAGCTGCCACAGGTATTCCACATGTTTATCTTAAATAACTAACCAATGTGGGCATTGATGGTGAAGGTACAGTGAGGGACAGCAAGGCTGATTCTGGGCCTCAAAGCCCTACCTTGATCATAGAGACCCCGATTTTAACCCAGTCCACCCGGTGGGAATGAGGTGGATAAATGGTTCAAATCGGGAAAATCGACTTACCGGCCCCTTTCCGGCAGAAACTCGCTGACCACCATTTTTACTCTGCAGCTGACTGAGGTCGCAAATGCAAAAAGAGCCGGGTGCCTCATGAATATATTTCAATTGGGGTCCGACGACGTAATGTGGACCCCAATGCCATTAAAACTGGGCTAGTCAGAAGTCCAGCCCAGCGCAAACCCACTGAATAAAACTTAGTGACATTGGCTACACAAACTGACCGAAATGACTGGAAGCAGCATTTAGTGATTGTGTTACTGGACTAGTAACGTGAGTGAGTTTGAGAATTTGAATTAAAAAATCAGGACATAAAAAGCTGGTGTCAGTAAAAATGACCATTGTCATAAAAAAAAACCATCTGGTTCAATAATGTACTTTAGGGAAGGAAACCTGCCATCCTTACCCGGTCGGAGCCTATATGTGATTCCAGTCTCACACCAATGTGCTTGACTCTTAACTGCCCTTTGAAGTGGCCCAGCAAACCACTCAGTTGTATCAAACCAACAAGATTGCAGCAGTTCAAGAAGAAGGCCCACCACCACCTTCTCAGGCCAATGAGGAGGGGCAATAAATGCCGGCCTTGCCAGTGACCCGAGGATGAATAATAAAGAAAACGTTTTGGGAGACGTCTATGGCCATCCTCTCGCTTTCCAGCAAGGTTCCCTGGGCACTGATTAACAATGATTACTTAGGGCTCTCAATGTTGTAGGGATATGACTGGATTAAACATAAGAGGCCGCTGTTTCACAGGCCAATGCCACATGTGGCTCCTCCAGCGCCCCCTCCAGGTAGAAAGTGGGCAGAACCAGGACGCCAATGCAGCCACCATGCCTGGAACCAGAGGACCACCACAATGCCAAGAGGCTCTCACTGAGACCCAGCAGCCAGCCAGCTCATCTCCTCATGCCAACATAACCTCACCGCGCATTAACCGGGTTCCCACTACACACCCGCCGAAGTTATGGGGGCTGAGTGGGAGCAGCTCCAAGGAAATTCACAGCCAATAGGAACAATGATCTTCAGCCTGATTCTCAATGGAAACATTCCTTCCCTGTATCTGATCTGGAAAACCCCAGAAATATCCATGGTAAATAATGTTAAAAAGAACAGGAAAGCGCCATGGTAAATAATGTGACTACAGAGCCTTTGTCCCTTGCATCTTGATTTAAGCATGCAACATAGGAACAGGAGGAGGCCATTCAGCCCCTCCACCCTGTTCCACCACCATTCAATTAGATCATGGCTGATCTGTCTCTTAATTCCATCTACGTACCTTTGAGATGCGATCTGAAGGGGCAGAATTAACCCCGGGTGGCACTTGCCCCCAAACATTGAGAGATTCAGTGACGCCTAAAGCCCACGATGAGCATGCTGCATCCATACTTATTGAGCTTAATGCTCCGAATGAACAGGACTGAATAAATATCAGCAAGCAGCCCGATCGCAAGATCAGAATGGGCGAGTTTCCAAAGGAGTCTGGGAAGGAGCCATGGCTTCCCAACATCCCACCCCTCGTAAGCCCGATTCTCACCAGCGGTCCCAATACCTCCGGCTTAAAATTTACACTTGTGTCTCTAATATAACCCGCGTATTAAATAAAGATTTGGAGTTAAATGTGCTCTGTGCTCTAGGGGATGTAAAACTTCATTCATAAGAAGAGTGAACTTTAAAATAACATTGTAGTCCATTAGAGATTGAGCACTGAACCCAGGCTGGCACTTGAGTGCAGTTGTGAGGGAGTGCTGTCGGAGGTGCTGTCTTTTGGATGAGACGTTAAACCGAGGCCCTGTCTGCCCTCTCAGGGGGACATAAAAGATCCCATGGCACGAATCAAAGAAGAGCAGGAGAGATATCCCTAGTGTCCTGGATAATATTTTTCCCTCAACCAACATCGTATAGAATTACATAGAATTTACAGCACAGAAACAGGCCGTTTGACCCAACTGGTCGATGCTGGTGTTTACAGTCCACACGAGTCTCCTTCCACTCTACTTCATCTCACCCTATCAGCATAGCCTTCTATTCCTTCCTTCCTCATGTACTTAGCTAGCTTCCTCTATTATTATTATTAAAACAGATGATCGAATCATTATCTCATTGCTGTTTGTGGGAGCTTGCTGTGCGCAAATTAGCAGCCGTGTTTCCTACGTTACAACAGTGACCGCACTCCAACAAGTATTTCATTGGCTGCGAAGCACTTTGGGACATCCTGAGGTTGTGAAAGGCGTTGTATCTTTCTTTGTTTTTCAGGTTTGAAGTAGGTGCCTTAGCATCTGTGCAAGCCCTGGTTCCACACAAGTGTTCTGGCCCTGCCTCCCCCTACTGAAAACCGCTGAATACTGGATTCCCAACACTGTCCCCTCGTGTCCAGCGTCCGAACTGCGCAAATGGCAGAAAGAATGGGCAAGGTTTACGTTCCCCTCAGTTGTGTGGGCGTCCTCTGTTTTGACGGGAGCGACTCACGGTTAAATGGGGGGGGGGCGGGAAAGCAGGGGTTACAGTGGGGCACGTCCCTAAATAGCTTTCTGCCCCACTCCGTGTGTCCCAGACCTGCTGAAAAGCCGGCAAGGGCGGGCATGTGGACAGTCTAAGACTGTCAATAAAACTCCGCTAACAGGGTTCTATCCATCTTCGTGGACAATGGCACAATGAAGAGAGGTTGAGGAGCAGGAGGAGGTTGTCGCGTTCTGAGGAGCTTCGCCCCTGCGAATATGGTTGCCAACCCTCCAGGATTGTCCTGGATCTCCAAGAATTAAGGATTAATCCCCTGGACACCGCTGTGCATGACCCAGGAGATTAATCGTAGGGGCAGTACAGAAACTGTGTGCTTTCTTTATTTTCTTTGAACACTTTTGTTTGTTAGTTGTAACAATATTGGAGATTGGGAGAAAAAGGGCTGTTTGACCGGGCGGGGTGGTGGGAGTTGGGAGGTCATGTGCCAACAGCTCCAGGAATACGCCCAACCAGAGTTGGCAACTCACCTCCAAAGCAGTCAGAGAACCAAAATGTCAACTGTCTTAACGTGTTAGGAATCGAAGGGGTGACTTCCTGGAACTGCAAGCTTCCCAGCCTGCTTATTTTAACAAACGCCTGGCAACAATCAGGAATTATATTTCACCTGCGGCGTCATGCCTGGAAGTAACCAGTCCCATTCAGTCGAAGAGGGTTCCAGCTGTGAATCAGATGAAGTGTTTCTGAGCAACCATTTCACGTTGATCATTAGAGCGCTCGGGCTCTAAATTGGGGTTGCCTCTTTACTGAATCTTTGGCAAAGGCCCAGTATTCATTCATGAGCACAGTGACTGCAACTGGGGACAATGATACAAATGAGGCCTTAGCAATGCCTTGTGAAGCACAGGTACAATTGCCTCGGCCTTCAAATCTATGGAACTATCCCGAGGGAGACGCAGATTTTGAGAGACATAGGTCGAGACAAAAGGGTCGCTTTTAAACCTGCGAGCCTAGCCTGAACCGGGCGGCTGGACACTTGTAAGCTTTTTATTTCGACTGGCATTAAATTGACAGCAAGACCAATTCTTTTGAAACAATTTGGAATCAGTTTATTAAACACACAAACTCATGCAAGTTTATTAAACACACACTCATGCACATCAAGACAGTAGCCTACTGGTATCCTACGACTCTACTTGATTACAACTCATAAGGTGATGGGTTAGATTTACACAGACTAGCAGTTCCCTGAGTTAGGCAATGCACGCAGCCTTTTTCCTTGCTTCTTGGTCTGGTCTGTAGAGGGAGGACTTTTTGTTCTTCCACGTGGTCGTCGAGAGAGAGAGAGAGAGAGAGAGAGAGAGAGAGAGAGAGCCTTTGGTTCCTTGTTTTTATATCTTTTTAAAGTCCATTGTCTTCAAGTTTAAATTCGTAAGACGCCACGATTGGGTCTTAGATTATGGATTGGCTTTCCTTTGAATATGTGTCTGTCTGCAGTGGCTGGTGCCATTTCTTGCTTAATTGTTTGTTGGGAAGAGGATTCGAGTACAGGAGCAAGGATGTCTTGCTACAGTTGTACAGGGCCTTGGTGAGACCACACTTTGAGTATTGTGTGCAGTTTTGGTCGCCTTATCTGAGGAAGGATGTTCTTGCCATGGAGGGAGTGCAGCAAAGATTCACCAGACTGATACCTGGGATGGCAGGAATGACATATGAGGAGAGATTGGGCCGATTAGGCTTATACTCGCTAGAGTTTAGAAGAATGAGAGGGGATCTCATTGAAACTTATAAAATTCTAACAGGATTAGACAGACTAGATGCAGGAAGGATGTTCCCGATGGAGGGGGAGTCCAGAACCAGGGATCACAGTCTAAGGATAAGGGGTAAGCCATTTAGGACTGAGATGAAGAGGAATTTCTTCACCCAGAGAGTGGTTAACCTGTGGAATTCTCTACCACACAAGGCAGTTGAGGCCAATTCATTAAATATATTCAAGAAGGAGTTAGATATATTTCTTAAAGCTAAAGGGATCAAGGGGTATGGGGAGAAGGCAGGGACGGGGTACTGAATTTGGATGATCAGCCATGATCTCATTGGATCATGATGGAACAGGTTCGAGGGGCCGAATGGCCTACTCCTGCTCCTATCTTCTATATTTCTATGTTTCTATGACACCTTTTTGTTGTGTATGTACCTTTAAGGGAATAACTGGTCTCAGACTGCAGTACCGGCAGTGACCACCCCTGTATAAAAGGCCCTAGCAGGCTTCTGTAGTTTCAGTTTCCAGGTTGTCTCCATTCAGTAAAGACTTGTTATAATCAACTCCTGCAGTCCATGTCTCAATTATACATGGACATAATACTGGCGACGAGTAAGAAATGAACTTACCTGCAACTCGGCAGCACCTCAGACGACGTTATTGAAGGTCGAAGCCAGAAGAAGAAAAAAAAATAATCCAAAGAAACTCGAGAAACGGGCGTCGACCGTGGGCAACCGCCCTCCGAATCATCGAATTGAAAAGTGCAGGAGAGACTGTCGAGAGCCAGGCTTCGTTCTCCAGTCTGTGGTTTCCCAGCTAATTGGGCTGGTGGCAGGGAGTGCACTGATCCTTCCTGGGCTGCGGCGGGCTAGAGCTCGATCGGGTGGCTCTGCAACGGGGCCGGGCAGCGAGTCGGGAAGCAAAGAGAGAGAGAGAGGGTGGAGCACATAGGGCGCGGCCGGTGCTTCGCAGCCGGGCAGCGTTCGGACCTAAGAAGAGGGAGGGAAGTGTCCCAGAGTGTCCACTCCATGACGGGAACGGTTCTTCAATTAACGGAGCAAATATTGAAGAGCGATAGAAAAATAAAAATACCGCGGAGAGCGGTGTTGGCAGCAGCAGCAGCGGCGGGAAAGCGCGGGAGGCGCCATCTTAGCTCGGCGGGGAAGAAGGAAAAGCGTGGGAGGCGCCATTTTGATCCATCGGGGACGAAGGCAAAGCGCGGGAGGCGCCATCTTAGATTTTCAAGATGCCAAAGACTGGCGATATCACTGCCTTCGATAATGCAATAGAAGACTGGACCACGTATGTGGAAAGAGTCGAGGTAGATTGCGAGGCAAACAAAATAGCCGATGAGAAAAAGGCATCGGTATTGCTAAATTTAATGGGCGCAAGAACGTACAGCCTATTGCGGGACCTGATTACTCCAGCCAAACCGAATGCGAAGAGTTTTAACGAAATTGTTGCTATCCTACAGGAACACCTAAGTCCTACACCGCTGCTGATAGCAGAAAGATTTAAATTCCACAGGAGAAATCAGCATAAAAATGAGAGCAATGCTGATTACTTTACGGAACTACGCAAGCTATCAAAGCACTGCCAGTTCAGAGCAGGACTGGCAGATACCTTACGGGACAAATTTGTCTGTGGTCTCCTGAGTGAAGGAACCCAGAAGAGGTTACTCTCAGAGAAAGAGCTGATGCTAGATAAGGCTTTCAGCGTGGCAGTATCGTACAAAGCAGCTGCAAGGGGAGCTGCGGAAAAACAACAAAAGCCACAGGAATACGGCACCCACGAAATGACACGGGGATTTGCAAAATGTTATCGCTGCGGCAGAACAAACCATGACCAGAAGGACTGCTGGTCCAAGGACAAAACATGCAGGCAATGCGGAAAGATGGGACACATTGCACGAGTTTGCAGGTCTGGGAAGAAGACCAACGACAACAAAAAGGCTACTAAGGAACCGTACAGGAAAGTACAAAAGATGACGGACAGTAGTTCCGAAGACCAGATGAGCGATAGTGAATCCGGGAACAAGAGACAAAGCTGTCTCAAACTTCACAACGTAATCGCAAAAGAGGATCACCGAACCATTTGGGTCACCCTCACGATAGCAGGGTCCCAAGTCAAAATGGAATTGGATACAGGATCAGCTCTAACCATCGTGAATCGACGAGACTACGAGCGGCTATTCTCACACATACCCTTGAGAGAGACATCCATTGTCTTGAGGACGTATACGGGGCAAAAAGTATACCCCAGAGGAAAAATAAGGGTGCCTGTTGAATACAACGGCAAGAAAATACGGAAATTGTATCTCTACATTCTGCAAGATGGTGGACCACCGTTATTGGGACGTGAATGGATCAGAAAGATAAGTTTAGACTGGCACTCCATTCAGGCACTGATGGTGGCTGGTAAAAAGGATGACGACGTCACTCCTGGACGATTGTCAACAATCTTAGCTGACGCCAAAGAGGTATTTCAACAAGAACTGGGCACTCTTAAAGGCGTAACCGCCTCGATAAAAATAGAGGAGAATGCAATTCCCAAGTTTTTCAAAGCAAGACCGGTACCATATGCAATTCGCCCAGCCATAGAGGCAGAGCTGGAGAATCTGGAGAATGCAGGCATGTTATCCAAGGTAGACTGGAGCGAGTGGGCGACACCCATCGTTCCTGTCATGAAGAAAACGTTAAACAATAAGTCTGAGGAGCCAAGGAAGGTTCGCATCTATGGGGACTTCAAGGTGACGGTGAACCCAGTCCTTCACACAGTACAATATCCTCTTCCAAGGATAGAAGATATCTTCGCCTCACTGTCTGGAGGGAAGCGTTTTACAAAAATTGACCAAGCACAAGCATATTTGCAGATGGAGGTTGAAGAATCCTCTAGGAAGTATCTCACGATAAATACTCACAAAGGTCTTTACCAGTATAATCGACTGGTATTCGGAGTAGCATCAGCTCCGACGATATGGCAAAGAGCGATGGAACAAGTCCTGCAAGGGATTCTGGGGACTCAGTGTTACTTGGACGACATCCTAGTGACAGTTGAAGATGGCAGTGAACACCTTGCCAACCTAGAGCAGGTGCTCACTAGACTGCGTGAACATGGGCTACGAGCCAATCGCCCTAAGTGCGAGTTTTTTAAGAAACAGATATCGTATTGTGGCCACGTGATTGATGAAGAGGGGTTGCATAAGTCCCCTGACAAAATTGAAGCGGTAGTTAAGGCTCCAGCACCTGAAAATGTGTCGCAACTGAGGTCATTCCTCGGATTGGTGAATTACTACCATAAGTTTTTGCTGAATTTGTCCACAATTCTGCATCCACTGAACGCCCTACTACGAACGGGAGTAGCATGGAAATGGAGCGATGAATGTAAGCGGGCCTTTCAGAAGAGTAAGGACCTAATCACTTCAAGAGAAGTATTGGCTCACTACAACCCATCACTACCGATAAGACTGGCGTGTGATGCGTCTCCCTATGGTATTGGGGCGGTACTGTCACATAAATTCCTTGATGGTTCAGAGAGGCCGATAGCTTTTGCGTCACGCTCGTTAACTTCAGCCGAGCGTAACTACGCCCAGATTGACAGAGAGGCCTCAGCCTGGTGTGGGGGGTGAAGAAGTTCAATCACTACCTGCACGGTCAGAAATTTACTCTACTAACTGATCATCAACCTCTCGTCTCCATTTTCAACCCTCAGAAGGGCGTACCGATAATGACGGCACAACGGCTACAGAGGCGGTCCCTTTTCCTAGGGGCACACCAATATGACATCGAGTACAAAGGAACTAAACAGCATGGGAATGCTGATGGATTGTCGTGCCTACCATTGCCGACGGTGGAAGAAGAACTGGCAGTGGATCCAGTGGAGTTATTCCACTCGACTATAGTCGAATGTCTCCCTGTGACGAATGCAAACATAGAAAAGGAAACACGAAATGACCCGACACTCTCCTGGGTCTATGATTTAACGGTGAAGGGATGGCCAGCACATGGCGAACAACTGCTGCCACCATTCTCGCCGAGAAGAGAACAGCTGTCAGTGTGCAGAGGAACCTTGATGTGTGGATCCAGAGTAGTAATTCCACCCAAATTGAAGGATAGAGTGCTCAATGAGCTTCATGAGGGTCATCTGGGAGGGGTAAAAATGAAGAACTTAGCCAGAGCGTTTGTGTGGTGGCTGGCAATCGATAGAGAAATCGAAGAGATGACCAAGAGCTGTACAGGATGCCAGAAGGTCCAAAACGTCCCACCACAAGCCCCTCTACATCCATGGGAGTGGCCCTCATCTCCATGGCAAAGGGTGCACATTGATTTTGCTGGTCCCTTTATGGACTCGATGTTTTTAATTGCGGTGGATGCATATTCAAAGTGGCCAGAGGTAATAAAAATGTCCTCAACCACCACAGAAAAAACTATCACAGTCTTACGAACCATATTCGCCAGGAATGGGCTGCCTGAACAGATTTGCTCTGACAATGGACCACAGTTTGTGTCTGAAGAGTCCCGGAGGTTCTTAAAGAACAATGGTGTTAAGCATTACACATCCGCCCCATATCATCCAGCCACTAATGGATTGGCTGAGAGGTTTGTTCAAACATTCAAGAAGGCTATCAAGGCAATGTGTAATGAAGATATACCCCTACAACACAAGGTGGATAACTTCTTGTTTGCCTACCGGAATGCGACACATGTGGTTACCAACCAAACTCCAGCCATGATGTTCTTCAATCGAAGACTACGATGCCGCTTGGATTTGGTTAAGCCAAACGTCAGAAGAGATGTGGAGAACAGGCAGTTTCAGAATATGAATGAAAGGCCGACCAGGAGTTTTAAGATAGGTCAACCAGTTTTGGCCCGGGACTACCGCACAGAGAAAAGGCAGCCAGGAACGATCTGTACACGGCAAGGACCTCTAATGTATACTGTGGACATTGGAGAGAGCATTGTAAGACGCCATGCTGACCAGATTCTAGAGTCACTGGAAAACGTCAACTCCACACCACGATCTGATACACCTGGCGATGAAACCAAAGTACCAATTGCATCTACCGCAGAATCGGTGATATTGGAAGCAGACGAACCAAACAACGACATTGATCCCGACTCAACCTTGCCAGAAGAACCTGATATCCCAAAGAGGCGTTATCCAGACAGAATCAGGAAGCCTCCTCAAAGACTGAACTTATAATTGCTTAACTTCAACCAATGTATCTAGCAACCGTAATTGTAATTAGTTATTATTTAGTTGTTAAATGAATGTTATGTACTGTTTATTTAAAAGTGGAGGAATTGTTGTGTATGTACCTTTAAGGGAATAACTGGTCTCAGACTGCAGTACTGGCAGTGACCACCCCTGTATAATAGGCCCTAGCAGGCTTCTGTAGTTTCAGTTTCCAGGTTGTCTCCATTCAGTAAAGACTTGTTATAATCAACTCCTGCAGTCCGTGTCTCAATTATACACGGACATAATACTTTTAGTGGCTCTTGAGTTTCGATGGCGAGTTTCGATGTTGTCTCTGTGGGGGCTTATGCAAGTTTCCTTTGTTAAGTTTCGCGCCGTTGCCTTACCCAGGGGAGATCTATACACAACGTCTAACAACCCCTCCCCCGACCGCGCCCCACCACCACCAGTCCCACTGCCTCCCTCCGGGCTGCAATTTGAACCCGCTCAGTCGAGCAGGTGAGAGGGAGGCCCGCCGAAAGGCAGCGAGGTTCCCCTTTAAATATGCAAATCGAGCTCCGATGAGGTACATTTTAGCCCGGGGCCTGTGCTGTGGAACCCCGCCGGCCCAACATGGCCATGAGGCCTCGGTAAGTTAGTTAACTTTTCTTTTTTTGCTTCCTTGAGAGCCTGGAAGAGCAGTAATATTTCACCAGTGCCCCACAATCAAACCTTGGGCCTCCCCAACGCCAACGACGATGCTCTCCCAAGCTGCCCCCCCCCCCCCGCACCCAACTCCCCCACTCCTCCTAACCACTTAGGGTCCGGCTCCTTCAGATCCCCAGCAGAGGCCTCCCGCCTCCCGAAATCGCCCTCCTGCCTGCTGGCCAGCTAACACCCCTATTTAAGAAAGGAGGGAGACAGAAAGCAGGAAACGATAGACCAGTTAGCCTAACACCTGACGTTGGGAAAATGCTGGAGTCCTTCATTAAGGAAGCAGTAGCAGGGCATTTGGAAAATCATAATGCAGTCAAGCGGAGTCAGCATGGTTTTATGAAAGCAAATCATGTTTAACAAATTTGCTGGAGTTCTTTGAGGATGTAACGAGCAGGGTGGATAAGGGTGAGCCTGTGGAGGTGGTGTATTTGGATTTCCAGAAGGCATTCGATAAGGTGCCTCATAAAAGGTTACTGCATAAGATAAGAGCTCACGGAGTTGGGGGTAATATATTAGCATGGATAGAGAATTGGCTAACTAGCAGAAAGCAGAGAGTCAGGATAAATGGGTCATTTTCTGGTTGGCAAACGGTAACTAGTGGGGTGCCACAGGGATCGGCGCTGGGGCCTCAACTATTTACAATCTATATTAATGACTTGGATGAAAGGACTGAGTGTAATGTAGCCAAGTTTGCTGATGATACAAAGATGGGTGGGAAAGCAAGTTGTGCAGAGGACTCAGAGAATCTGCAAAGAGATATAAACAGGCTAAGTGAGTGGGCAAACATTTGGCAGATGGAGTATAATGTGGGAAAGTGCGAGATTATCCACTTTGGCAGGAAAAATAAAAAAGCAAATTATTATTTAAATGGAGAGAGATTATAAAATGCTAGTTAAGCAGGACCTGGGGGTCCTTGTGCATGAAACGCAAAAAGTTAGCATGCAGGTACAGCAAGTAATCAAAGAGGCAAATGGAATGTGGCCTTTATTTCCAGGAGGTTGGAGTATAAAAGCAGGGAAGTCCTGCTACAACTGTATAGGGTATTGATGAGACTCCACCTTGAGTAATGCGTACAGTTTTGGTCACTTTATTTAAGGAAGGATATACTTGCATTGGATGCAGTTCAGAGAAGATTCACTAGGTTGATTCCAGAGATGAGGGGGTTGACTTATGAAGAAAGGTTGAGCAGGCTGGGCCTATACTCAATGGAATTTAGAAGAATGAGAGGTGATCTTATTGAATCATATAAGATACTGAGGGGGCTCGACAAGGTAGATGCAGAGAGGATGTTTCCCCCCATGGGGAAATCTAGAACTCGAGGGCATAGTTTCAGAATAAAGGGTCGCCCTTTTAGAACTGAGATGAGAAGGAATTCAAAGTGCCAAGTTGGATTCAAAACTGGCTCGGAGACAGGAAGCAGAGGGTAATGGTTGATGGGTGTTTTTGTGACTGGAAGGCTGTTGTCAGTGGGGTTCCGCAGGGCTCAGTACTAGGTCCCTTGCTTTTTGTGGTATATATCAATGATCTAGACTTGAATATAGGGGGTATGATTACAAGGAAACAGTAGACTGCAGGAGGATATCAATAAATTGGTCAGGTGGGCAGAACAGTGGCAAATGGAATTCAATCCGGAGAAGTGTGAGGTAATGCATTTGGGGAGGGCTAACAAGGAAAGGGAATAGGTAGGACACTGAATAGTGTAGAGGAATAAAGGGACCTTGGAGTGCATGTCTACAGATCCCTGAAGGTAGCAGGCCAGGTAGATAAGGTGGTTAAGAAGGCATACGGAATGATTGCCTTTATTAGCCGTGGCATAGAATACAAGAGCAGGGGGGTTATGCTTCAACTGTATAAAACACTAGTTAGGGCTCAGCTACGGTACTGCGTGCAGTTCTGGTCACCACATTACAGGAAAGATGTGATTGCACTAGAGAGGGTACAGAGGAGATTTACAAGGATGTTGCCGGGAGTAGAGAATCTTAGCTATGAGGAAAGACTGGATAGGCTGGGTTTGTTTTCCTTGGAACAGAGGAGGCTGAGGGGAGACCTTATTGAGGTGTATAAAATTATGAGGGGCATAGATAAAGTGGATAGAAAGGACCTATTTCCATTAGCAGAGGGGTCAAAAACCAGGGGGCACAGATTTAAAGTAATTGGTGGAAGGTTTAGAGGGGATTTGAGGGGAAATTTCTTCACCCAGAGGGTTGTTGGGGTCTGGAACTCACTGCCTGAAAGGGTGTAGAGGCAGGAACCCTAACCACATTTAAAAAGTACTTGGATGTGAACTTGGGATGCTCTAACCTGCAGGGCTACAGACCAAGAGCTGGGAAGTGGGAATAGGCTGGATAGCTCTTTGTTGGCCGGCGCAGACACGATGGGCCGAAATGGCCTCCTTCCGTGCTGTAACTTTCTATGATTCTATGATTCTTCTCTCAGAGGGTCGTAAATCTGTGGAATTCTCTGTCCCAGAGAGCCATGGAGGTTGGGTCATTAAATACATTGAAGGTGGAGATAGACAGATTTTTGCAAGATAAAGGAGTGAAGGGTTATGGGGAGCGGGCAGGGGAGTGGCTTTGAGCTCTAGATCAGCCATGATCTTATTGAATGGCAGAGCAGGCTCGAGGGGCCAAGTGGCCTATTCCTGCTCCTATTTCTTATGTTCTTATGTCCCTGGCGAGTTCAGAAGGAGACATAATGTGGCCTATGTGGATGAGGCGCAGGAGTTCAAATCCCCCAGGCCTCAGGCCATCCCCCTCAGCACTGCCGCACCCACCCACCTTGCACAACTCCCGGCGGTAGTTAAAATGAAGGTTGGTGAGAGTATCTCAGTGACATCATAAAGACTTTGTTCAAATTCAAACGTGCTACTTGCTTGTTTATCCAGGATGATCCCTAACTCATTAATTACTTGGTGACCTTTTCAAACGATCTCTGTACAAAATGTCAACTATGTATGACTTAAATTAGCAATTACCTGTGTCTGAGTCTTTCCGAGATTAGCAGTATTTGAGCTGCCAATGGGGTAAATTCAATGAATTAGTCCCGCTGATGCAGACCTTCACGTTCTGGGAAGTGTGTATTGGGAGTGATGTTCTCTGCTAATTCGTAATACTTATTCAAATATCATACTTACTCACCTTTTAAATCTTTGTACTCACGATGTCAGCATTGGCTCAGTGGGTAGCACTCTCACCTCAGGATCAGCAGTTTGTGGATTCACTCCAAACTCCAGAGACTTGAGCACAAAATCCAGCTAATGCTTTAGTGCAGTCCTGAGGGAGTGCTACGCTGTCAGAGATGGCATCTTTCAGATGAGACGTTAAACTGAAGCCCTGTCTGACTTCTTAGGTGGACGTAAAAGATTCTAGTGTCCTGGCTAACAACGTTTTGCTGTTCTGTTATGGAGCTGAAAAATACCATATAGAATGAAAGAATCTTACAGCACAGAAAGAGGTCATTCAGCCCAACAAGTCCGTGCCGGCTCTCTGTAGAGCAATCCAGTCAATCCCATTCCCCCGCTCTATCCCCGTAGCCCTGCAAGTTTATTTCCTTCAAGTGCCTATCCAGTCTCCCCTTGAAAACATTGAGTGTCTCCGCTTCCACCACTTCCATCGGCAGTGAGTTCCAGGTCCTCACCACTCACTGTGTAAAAAAGTTTTACCTCACGTCCCCCCTGTATCTCCTGCCCAAAATCTTAAATCTATGTCCCCTAGTCCTTGTACCAAAAACTAGTGGGAACAGCCTTTCCCCGTCTAGCCTATCCAAACTCATCATAATCTTGTACACCTCTATCAAATCACCCCTCAACCTCCTTTGCTCCAATGAAAACAAATCCAGCTTCTCCAACGATAGCAAAATACTGCAGATGCTGGAAATCCGAAATAACAACAGAAAATGCTGGAAAAACTCAGCAGGCCAGGCAACATCCGTGAAGAGAGAAATTAGAGTCAACGTTTCAGGTCGATACACTTTGTCAAGACTGAAGAAGCACAGGAAATGAAACAGATTAAAAGGCCAGTTTGGGGGCCGGGAGAGAACAAAAGAGAAGTGAAGAGACATTAAGAGGTATTCAAAAGCAGACGAGATGGTGATCGGACTAGTGGAGACAGAAAACGGCTCTAGATTAGGTGTGAAATGCGCTGGCAGAATGGGAGACAGCTGCCATGTGGGAGAGAATAAAAAGGGGGGGAAGGCCAAAACAAAGGTGTGGATAAAAAATATAAGTAAAAATGTAATAGGGGCCGAGGTTATGATCTGAAATTGTTGAGCTCGATATTGAGTCCGGGTTTCGACCTGAAACGTTGACTCTATTTCTCTCTTCACGGATGTTGCCTGGCCTGCTGAGTTTTTCCAGCATTTTCTGTTGTTAGTCCAGCTTCTCCAACCTGTCCTTGTAGCTAAGATCCCCCATCACCGGAATCATTCTGGTAAATCTCCTCTGTGTGAAGAAATGTCTCATCTCCCCTCTCGTGCTTTTGTCAATTATTTTAAATCTGTGACCACTGGTTACCGGCCCACTTGCCAGAGGAAACAATTACTCCCTACTTGCTCTATCAAAACCCTTCATAATTTTGAATACCTCTATGAGGGCCCCCTTACCTCCTTTGCTCTAAGGAGAAATAAAATTAAAGAGTTAAATGCGTGGCTCAAAGACTGGTGTGGGAGAAATGGGTTTTGCTTCTTGGGACACTGGCACCAGTACTGGGACAGGAGGGAGCTGTTCTGTTGGGACGGACTCCACTTGGCCAGTGCTGGGACTAGAGTCCTGGCGAATCATATAACTAGGGCTGTAGAGAGGGCTTTAAACTAATTAGTGGGGGGGAGGTTTCTAGAGAGCAAATAATAGAAATGACAACAGAGAAGGTCATAGACTTAGGTAGCAGTGGGGGAATTAAAAAACAGAATGTGTCAGGAAGGGACAGAAGGTATGGAGTAAAAAGTAAAGTACTAAAAAGGGAAAAAACAGGAACTAAGTGTTACAAAACATATTTGAAAGTTCTTTATCTGAATGCACGTAGCATTCGTAACAAAATGAATGAGTTAACGGCACAAATAATGACATATGGGTATGATCTTGTGGCCATTACAGAAACATGGCTGCAGGGTGACCATGACTGGGAATTAAACATACCAGGTTATTTAGCAATCAGGAAGGACAGGCAGGAAGGGAGAGGAGGTGGGGTGGCTATGTTAATAAAGGAAGGAATCACTATAATACAGAGAAATGATATTGGGTCAAAGGAGCAGGATAGTGAAACAGTTTGGGTGGAGGTAAGGAATAATAAGGGGAAAAAAACACTAGTGGGTGTAGTCTATAGGCCTCCGAACAGTTGCAACTCTGTTGGACGGAGTATTAATCAGGAAATAGTTGAGGCTTGTAATAAGGGAACAGCTATAATTATGGGGGATTTTAATTATCATATTAACTGGACAAATCAAATTGGGCAGAGCAGCCTTGAGGAAGAGTTCATTGAGTGTATTAGGGATGGGTTTCTTGAGCAGTATGTAACTGAACCGACCAGGGGGCAAGCAACCTTAGATTTGGTCCTGTGTAATGAGACAGGATTAATTAAAAATGTCCTAGTAAAGGATCCCCTTGGAATGAGTGACCATAACATGGTTGAGTTCCATATTCAATTAGAGGGTGAGAAGGTTGGATCTCAAACAAGCGTGCTGAGCTTGAATAAAGGAGACTATGAAGGTATGAGAGCGGAATTAATTAGAGTGGACAGGGAAAATAGATTAAAGGGTAAGACGGTACATGACCAGTGGTGTACATTTAAGGAGTTATTTTACAACTTCCAAAAAAAATATATTCCACTGAGGAAAAAAGGGCGTAAAAGAAAAGATAGCCATCCGTGGCTAAGTAAAGTAATTAAGGATAGTATCCGACTAAAAACAAGGGCATATAAGGTAGCCAAATCTAGTGGGAGGATGGAAGATTGGGAAGTCTTTAAAAGACAGCAAAAAATAACAAAAAGATTGATTAAGAAAGGGAAGATAGATTATGAAAGTAAATTAGCAAAAAATATAAAAACAGACAGTAAAAGTTTCTATAGTTATATAAAAAGAAAAAGGGTGGCTAAAGTAAATGTTGGTCCCTTAGAGGATGAGACCGGGAAATTAATGGTGGGAAACATGGAGATGGCAAAAACATTGAACAATTATTTTGTATCAGTCTTTACAGTAGAGGACACTAAGAATATCCCAACACTGGACAAACAGGGGGCTCTAGGGGGGGAGGAACTAAATACGATTAAAATCACTAAGGAAGTGGTACTTGGTAAAATAATGGGACTCAAGGCGGATAAATCCCCTGGACCTGATGGCTTGCATCCCAGGGTCTTGAGGGAAGTAGCGGTAGGGATTGTGGATGCATTGGTAATAATTTTCCAAAACTCACTGGACTCAGCAAAGGTCCCGGCAGATTGGAAAACTGCTAATGTAACACCCTTATTTAAAAAGGGTAGTAGGCAGAAGGCTGGAAACTATAGACCTGTTAGCCTAACATCTGTGGTTGGTAAAATGTTAGAGTCCATTATTAAGGAGACAGTAACGGGACATTTGGATAAACATAATTTAATAGGGCAAACTCAGCATGGTTTCATGAAGGGGAAGTCATGTTTAACAAATTTGCTTGAGTTTTTTGAGGAAGTAACATACAGGGTGGATAAAGGGGAACCAGTGGACGTAGTGTATTTAGACTTCCAAAAGGCATTTGACAAGGTGCCACACAAAAGATTATTGCTCAAGATAAAAAATCACGGGATTGGGGGTAATATTCTGGCGTGGGTGGGGGATTGGCTCTCTAACAGAAAGCAGAGAGTTGGGATAAATGGTTCGTTCTCAGATTGGCAACCAGTAACTAGTGGTGTTCCGCAGGGGTCAGTGCTGGGTCCCCAACTCTTTACAATCTATATTAACGATTTGGAGGAGGGGACCGAGTGTAACATATCAAAGTTTGCAGATGATACAAAGATGGGAGGGAAAGTAGTGAGTGAGGAGGACATAAAAAACCTGCAAAGGGACATAGACAGGCTAAGTAAGTGGGCAGAGATTTGGCAGATGGAATACAATACTGGAAAGTGTGAGGTTATGCACTTTGGCAGGAAAAATCATAGAGCAAGTTATTATCTTAATGGCAAGAAACTGGAAAGTACTGTAGTACAAAGGGATCTGGGGGTCCTGGTGCACGAAACTCAAAAAGTTAGTATGCAGGTGCAGCAAGTGATTAAGAAGGCCAATGGAATGTTGGCTTTTATTGCTAGGGGGTTGGAATATAAAAACAGGGAGGTATTGCTGCAGTTGTACAAGGTATTGGTGAGGCCGCACCTGGAATACTGCATACAGTTTTGGTGTCCATACTTAAGAAAAGACATACTTGCTCTCGAGTCAGTACAAAGAAGGTTCACTCGGTTAATCCCGGGGATGAGGGGGTGGTCATATGAGGAGAGGTTGAGTAGATTGGGACTCTTCTCATTGGAGTTCAGAAGAATGAGAGGCGATCTTATTGAAACATATAAGATTGTGAAGGGGCTTGATCGGGTGGATGCGGTGAGGATGTTCCCAATGATGGGTGAAACTAGAACTAGGGGGCATAATCTTAAAATAAGGGGCTGCTCATTCAAAACTGAGATGAGGAGAAACTTCTTCACTCAGAGGGTGGTAGGTTTGTGGAATTTGCTGCCCCAGAAAGCTGTGGAAGCTACATCATTAAATAAATTTAAAACAGAAATAGATAGTTTCCTCGAAGTAAAGGGAATAAAGGGTTACGGGGAGCGGGCAGGAAATTGGACATGAGTCTGGGTTCGGAATGGTCATGGCCCTGTGGGTAGTGGAGCGGGCCCAGGGGCCGTGTAGCCTTGTTCTGCTCCTACTGTGTTCTAATTCTGTTAGATTTCAGGAGATGGTTTTATTCCTGTTCCTGGCTGGGGTGGAGATCGCCTTTACAGAAGGTAAGTACTGTAGAAAATATAGGGACAGAGTGATCTCCTGGAAGAATTTCGATCGCCTAGATGGGTCGGAGAGGAATTTCCCAGATTTTTTTCTCCCAAATTGGCCATTGGGTCTTTATCTGGTTTTTCGCCTCTCCCAGGAGATCACATGGGTTCGGGTGGATGCAGAGTGATAGAAGATTTGAGGTTAGGATCAGATCAGCCATGATCTTATTGAATGGTGGAGCAGGCTCGAGGGGCCGATTGGCCTACTCCTGCTCCTATTTCTTATGTTCTTATGTTCTTATGTAACAATCCCAGCTTCTCCAATCTCTCCACATAACTGAACTCCCTCATCCCTGGTATATGAGCATAAGAATTAGGAACAGGAGTAGGCACCATGGCCCCTCGAGCCTGCTCCGCCATTCAATAAGATCATGGCTGATCTTCTACCTCAACCTTACTTTCTCGCCCTAACCCCATATCCCTTGATTCCCTTAATTGTGCAAAAATCTATCAATCTCAGTCTTGAATATACTCAATGACTGAGCATCCACAGTCCTCTGGGGTAGAGAATTCCAAAGATTCACAACCCTCTGAGTAAAAAATGTTTCCTCATCTCAGTCCTAAATGGCCAACCCCTTATTCTGAGATGGTGACCCCTGGTTCTAGACTCTCCAGCCAAGGGAAACAGCCTCCCTGCATCTACCCTGTCAAGCACCCTAAGAATTTTATAAGTTTCAATAATATCACCTCTCATTCTTCTAAACTCCAGAGAATATATCACAATGGTAAACCTCCTCTGTACCCTCTCCAGGGCCTTGACATCCTTCCTGTGGTGCGGTGTCCAGAATTGGACGCAATACTCCAGCTAAGGCCTAACCAGTGTTTTGTAAAGGGTTTAGCATGACTTCCTTGTTTCTGTATTCAATGCCCCTATTTACAAAGCAAATGATCCCATACGCTTTCTTAACCGCCTTATCAACTTGCCCTACCACCTTCAAAGATTTGTGAATATGCACCCCCAGGTCCCTCTATTCAAAATAGTGCCGACACGTGGAATGTTTCAGAAGTGCAAGAATAAAATCAAATACAATAGCAAAATACTGCGGATGCTGGAAATCTGAAACAACAACAGAAAATGCTGGAAACATTCAGCAAGTCAGACAGCATAATGGAGAGAGAAACCGAGTCAACGTTTTAGGTCGATGATCCTTCGTCAGAACTGGAAAAAGTTGGAGATGTAACAGGTTTTTAAGCAAGTGTGGGGTGGGGTGGGGGGCCAGGAAAGAACAAAGGGAAGGTTTGTGATAGGGTGGAAGGCAGGAGAGATCAAAAGACAAAAGGGATGACGGTGCAAGGCAAAAGGAGATGGTAATGGGACAAGTTAAGAAACAAACAATGGCTCTAGATGAGGTGTAAATGGCAATGGTAGAATCATCAACAGCTGCCATGTGAGAGAGAAAAGAAAACATGGGGCCCGAGGTTATGGTCTGAAATTGTTGAACTCGATGTTGAGTCCAGAAGGCTGTAAAGTGCCTAATAGAAAGATGAGGTGCTGTTCCTCGAGATTACGTTGAGCTTCTTTGGAACAGTGTAAGAGGCCGAGGATGGAGAGATCAGGGTGGGAGTGGAGCGGAGAATTAAAGTGACAGGTGACCGGAAGCTCGGGGTCACGCTTATGGACTGAATGGAGGTGTTCCGCAAAGCAGTCACCCAATCTGCGTTTGGTCTCCCCAATGTAGAGGAGACCGCATCGTGAGCAGCGAATACAGTATACTAAATTGCAAGAAGTGCAAGTAAATCGCTGTTTCACCTGGAAGGAGTGTTTGGGGCCCTGGACAGTGGGAAGGGAGAATGTAAAAGGGCAGGTGTTGCATCTCCTGCGCTTGCACGGGAAGGTGCCGTGGGAAGCGGAAGGGGAAAGGGTGTTGGGGTGATAGAGGAGTGGACCAGGGTGTCGCAGAGGGAACGGTACCTTCGGAATGCTGAAAGGGGATGTGAGGGGAAGATGCGTTTGGTGGTGGGATCACGCTGGAGGTGGTGCAAATGGCGGAGGATGATTCATTGAATGTGGAGGCTGGTGGGGTGAAAGGTGAGGACAAGGGGAACTCTGTCGTGGTTCTGGGAGGGAGGGGAAGGGGTGAGAGCAGAAGTGCGGGAAATGGAACGGACACGGTCGAGGGCCATGTTAACCATGGTAGAGAGGAACCCTCGGTTGAGGGAAAAGGAAGACATGTCGGAAGCACTGGTATGGAAGGTGGCATCGTCAGAACAGATGCGGCGGAGACGGAGAAACTGGGAGAATGGAATAGAGTCCTTACAGGAAGTGGAGTGGGAGGTAGTGTAGTCCAGGTAGCTGTGGGAGTCAGTGGGCTTATAGTGGATGTTTGTCGATAGCCTATCCCCAGAAATGGAGTCAGAGAAGTCAAAGGAGGGAAGGGAAGAGTTGGAGATGGACCATGTTAAGGTGAGGGAAGGGTGGAAATTGGAAGCACAGTGAATGACATTTTCTAGTTCAGGGCGAGAGCAGGAATCAGCACCAATACAGTCATCAATGTAGTGGAAAAAGAGGTGAGGGAGGGGACCTGAGTAGCACTGGAACAAAGAATGTTCCACGTATCCCACCAAAAGGCAGGCTAGCTAGGTCCCAGGCGGGTTCCCATAGCAACACCTTTAATGTGTTGCTTTGGGAACCTGCATGGGCCCTAGCTATGCCTGCCTTTTCGTGGGATATGTGGAACATTCTTTACGTTAATTGGTCTGTGCTGGTATTTATGCTCCACACGAGCCTCCTCCCACCCCATTCGGCATACCCTTTTATTCCTGATGTGTCCCGGCCAATATTTATCCTTCAACCAACACCACCAGAACAGATTATCTGGTCATTTTTCTCACTGCTGTTTGTGGGAGGTTGCTGTGCGCACATTTGCCTACATTACACTGACTGCACTTCAGAAGCACCTCATTAACTGTGAAGTGTTTTGGAATGCCCTGAGGAGGTTAAAGGTGCTTAATAAATTCAAGATATTTCGGTCAATCAACCAAATTGGCAGCCAGGGGAAAATGACCTCCCTGGTTTGTGGTGGTTATAGGTTGTTAACTTTAATTATAGAAATCATAGAAATTTACAGCACAGAAGGAGGCCATTCAGCCCATCTCATCCCTGCCGGCCGACAAAGAGCTATCTAGCCTAATCCCACCTTCCAGCACTTGGTCCGTAGCCTTGTAGGTTACGGCACTTCAAGTGCATATCCAAGTACAATTTAAATGTGATGAGGGTTTCTGCCTCTATCACCCTTTCAGGCAGTGAGTTCCAGACCCCCACCACCCTCTGGGTGAAAAGATTTCTCCTCAAATCCCCTCTAAACCTCCTACCAATTATTTTAAATCTATACCCTCTGGTTATCGATCCCTGCACTAAGGGAAATAGGTCCTTCCTATCCACTCTGTCTAGGCCCATCATAATTTTATACACCTCAATTAGGTCTCCCCTCAGCCTCCTCTGTCCCAAAGAAAACAACCCCAGCCTATCTAATCTTTGTTTCAGTCCTACTCAGGTCCCCTCCCTCACCTCTTTTTCCACTACATTGATGACTGTATTGGTGCTGATTCCTGCTCTCGCCCTGAATCAGAAAATTTCATTCACTGTGCTTCCAATTTCCACCCTTCCCTCACCTTAACATGGTCCATCTCCGACTCTTCCCTTCCCTTCCTTGACTTCTCTGACTCCATTTCTGGGGATAGGCTATCGACAAACATCCACTATAAGCCCACTGATTCCCACAGCTACCTGGACTACACTACCTCCCACCCCGCCTCCTGTAAGGACTCTATTCCATTTTCCCAGTTTCTCCATCTCCGCTGCATCTGTTCTGACGATGCCACCTTCCATACCAGTGCTTCCAACATGCCTTCCTTTTTCCTCAACCGAGGATTCCTCTCTACCATGGTTGACATGGTCCTCGACCGTGTCCGTTCCATTTCCTGCACTTCTGCTCTCACCCCTTCCCCTCCCTCCCGGAACCACGATAGGGTGCCCCTTGTCCTCACCTTTCACCCCACCAGCCTCCACATTCAACGAATCATCCTCCGCCATTTGCACCACCTCCA
Organism: Somniosus microcephalus; assembly: GCF_052327205.1. Lineage (NCBI taxonomy): Eukaryota > Metazoa > Chordata > Chondrichthyes > Squaliformes > Somniosidae > Somniosus > Somniosus microcephalus. The sequence continues at coordinate 61,849,084 of NC_140999.1, read as the reverse complement.
GCGTGATCCCACCACCAAACGCATCTTCCCCTCACCTCCCCTTTCAGCATTCCTAAGGTACCGTTCCCTCTGTGACACCCTGGTCCACTTCTCTATCACCCCAACACCCCTTCCCCTTCCCACGGCACCTTCCTGTGCAAGCGCAGGAGATGCAACACCTGCCCTTTTACATTCTCCCTTCCCAATGTCCAGGGCGCCAAACACTCCTTCCAGGTGAAACAGCGATTTACTTGCACTTCTTGCAATTTAGTATGCTGTATTCGCTGCTCACGATGCGGTCTCCTCTACATTGGGGAGACCAAACGCAGATTCGGCGATGGCTTTGCGGAACACCTCCATTCAGTCCGTAAGCGTGACCCCGAGCTTCCGGTCACCTGTCACTTTAATTCTCCCCTCCACTCCCACTCTGATCTCTCTGTCCTCAGCCTCCTACACTCTTCCAATGAAACTCAACGTAAGCTCGAGGAACGGCACCTCATCTTTCTATTAGGCACTTTACAGTCTTCTGGACTCAACATCGAGTTCAACAATTTCAGACCACAACCTCGGGCCCCATGTTTTCTTTTCTCTCTCACATGGCAGCTGTTGATGATTCTGCCATTGCCATTTATACCTCATCTAGAGCCATCGTTTGATTCTTAACTTGTCCCATTACCATCTCCTTTTGCCTTGCACCATCATCCCTTTTGTCAGTCAATCTCTCCTGCCTTCCATCCTATCACAGACCTGCCCTTTTGTTCTTACCTCCCCTCCCCCTCTTTCCCTGCCCCACACTTGCTTAAATAAATATGTTACTTCTCCAAATTTTTCCAGTTCTGATGAAGGGTCATCAACTCTGTTTCTCTCTCCACGGTGCTGCCTGACCTGCTAAGTGTTTCCAGCATGTTCTGTTGTTGTTTTTGAATAAAATTGAATGATGTGTCTGGACAGGGTACAGAGGGAATGTTTTGCCCTCAATCAGGGTTTGTACATGAGAGGCTAATCAGTCTTTGCCCATTTCAGATGCCATTGAACCTAGTAGGGGGAACATTGCGAGTTTGGGCTCCTGGCCTGGAGCCTTGCCTGTGACAGCTAATAACCGGGAATCCAGGCACGGTCTATGGATGGAACATTGAGGGAAACACCGCGCTGTAATCACGATATACACTCCTGGCAGGTGAAACCATGGCCTCGATCTTAACAACCCCCCTGCAATCCCCCACCCACCACATGCGGGAGAGTGATTGGGGGATGATTTAAAGACTTAAATACGGGGGACCGTGTTCCAAACCCACCGCGCACCCGCCCTCCACCTTTTCACGGTGGTGGATGTAGTGTCCGTGTGTTGATAAAGACACTGAAGACAGGAGTTGGTTCATAGATATTTACTAAGCAAAGTCTGGGAGGGGTTCTAACGGATATACACAATATACAGGCTTATATAGCCCGAGTGGCAATTACCGGCATTACAGCACACCTGGGGCTCTTAAAGGCACATACACCACAATTCCTCCCCTTTTAGCTAACCAGTACATCATATTTTAAGTAATTATTAATTACATGTTATAATCAAAATAATATACATTGCTAATTAATTATAAGTTAGTCTCTCAGGAGGCTTCTTGACTCGGTCCGGATGACGCCTCGGGGGTGTAGTAGTTTCTGGTGGTGTAGTAGGTTCTTCTGGCAAGGCTGATTCGGCTTGAATGCCAGTGTCGGGTTCATCAGGTTCCAGTATCACCGGATCGGAGGTAGATATGGATATCTCTACTTCATCGTTAGATGTATAGAGTTGTGGTGTAGGTTGTCCCTTTTCGGATGACTTTATGATTTGGTCAGCATGGCGCCTTATTATGGTTTCTCCGATGTCCACGGTATACATCAGTGGTGCTAGTTGTGTGCAGATAGTTCCAGGCTGCCATTTCTCGGTACGGTAGTCCCGGGCCAAAACTTGTTGACCTATCTGGAAGGTTCTAGTTGGCCTTTCATTCATGCCTTGAAACTGCCGGTTCTCCACGTCTCTTCTGATGTTGGGCTTGACCAAATCCAGCCGGCATCTTAGGTTTCTATTGAAGAACATCATGGCGGGAGTTTGGTTGGTAACCACATGTGTTGCATTCCTGTATGCGAATAAGAAGTTATCCACCTTGTGCTGAAGTTTTATGTCTTCATTACCCATGGCCTTTATGGCCTTCTTGAAGGTCTGGACAAACCATTCAGCCAATCCATTGGTGGCGGGATGGTATGGGGCAGACGTGTAGTGCTTAACCCCATTGTTTTTTAAGAACTTTCTGAATTCTTTGGACACAAATTGCGGTCCATTATCAGAACAGATCTGTTCCGGTAGCCCATTCCTGGCAAATATGGTCCTTAATACTGTGATGGTTTTTTCCGTGGTGGTGGAGGACATCTTTATTACCTCCGGCCACTTGGAGTGTGCATCAACCGCGAATAAGAACACTGAGTCCATAAATGGACCAGCAAAGTCGATGTGCACCCTTTGCCAGGGAGATGAGGGCCACTCCCATGGATGTAGAGGGGCTTGTGGTGGAGCGTTTTGGACCTTCTGGCATCCTAGGCAGCTCTTGGTCATTTCTTCGATGTCTCCATCGATACCTGGCCACCATACAAACACCCTAGCTAGGTTCTTCATTTTCACTCCACCCAGATGCCCCTCGTGAAGCTCCTTTAGCACTTTATCCTGGAGTTTGGGTGGAATCACCATGCTGGATCCACACACCAAGGTTCCTCGGCACACTGACAGCTGTTCTCTTCTTTGCGAGAATGCTGGCAACAGTGGTTCGCCATGTGCTGGCCATCCCTTCACTGTTAAATCGTAGACCCATGAGAGAGTCGGGTCATTTCTCGTCTCCCTTTCAATGGCAGAATTTGTCACTGGTAGACATTCCACTATGGTAGAGTGGAATATCTCTACTGGGTCTACTGTAGGTGCCTCTTCTACCGTTGGCAACGGTAAGCACGATAAACCGTCAGCATTCCCATGCTGTTTTGACCCTTTGTATTCTATGTTGTATTGGTGTGCCCCTAGAAAAAGGGACCACCTCTGTAGCCTTTGCGCTGTCATAATGGGGACACCTTTTTTAGGGTTGAATATGGAGATGAGGGGTTGATGGTCAGTCAACAAGGTAAATTTTTGTTCGTGTAGGTAATGGTTGAATTTCTTCACTCCCCATACCAGGCTGAGTGCTTCCCTGTCGATTTGGGCATAGTTACGCACAGCTGAGTTTAATGAGCGTGACGCAAAAGCTATCGGCCGTTCTGAGCCATCAGGGAATTTATGCGATAATACTGCTCCTATGCCGTAAGGGGATGCATCGCACGCCAGTCTGATTGGCAGTGATGGGTTGTAATGAGCCAAAACTTCTTCGGATGTGATTAAGTCTTTGCATTTATGGAAGGCACGTTTACAGTCTTCGTTCCATTTCCAAATAACTCCTGTTTGTAGAAGTTCATTAAGAGGGTGTAGAAGAGTTGATAAGTTCGGTAAAAATTTATGATAGTAACTTATTAATCCCAGGAACTACCTTAATTGTGAAACATTTTCAGGTGCTGGGGCTTTTATAACCGCTTCAATTTTTTCAGGTGACTTATGCAACCCTTCATTATTAATTATGTGGCCACAATATGATATCTGATTTTGGAAAATTCGCACTTGGGGCGATTCGCTCGTAGGCCCTGTTCTTTCAGCCTAGTGAGCACCTGCTCCAAATTGGCAAGGTGCTCGATGTCATTTTCTCCTGTTACAAGGATGTCATCTAGGTAGCATTGAGTACCCGGAATCCCTTGCAGGACTTGCTCCATAGCTCTTTGCCAGATAGCTGGAGCTGATGCTACTCCAAAAACCAGTCGATTGTACTGGTACAGGCCTTTGTGTATGTTTATCGTGAGATACTTTTTAGAGGCCTCCTCAACCTCCATCTGTAGATATGCCTGTGCCAAGTCAATTTTGGTGAAACGTTTCCCTCCGGATAGTGAGGCGAAAATATCTTCTATCCTCGGAAGAGGATACTGTACTGTGTGAAGGACTGGGTTTACAGTCACCTTGAAGTCACCACAGATGCGAATTTTTCTCTGTTCTTCAGATTTATCTTTATTCAATGCTTTTTTCATGACTGGAACAATGGGTGTTGCCCATTCGCTCCAATCTATTTTGGATAATACGCCTGCTTTTTCCAAATTCTCCAGCTCTGCCTTGACTGCTGGACGTATTGCGTATGGCACCGGTCTTGCCTTAAAAAATTTGGGAATTGCTGCATCTTCCACTTTTATTGAGGCGGTGATGCCTTTCAAGGTTCCTAGTTTCTCTTGAAACACTTCTTTGGCGTTGGCCAAGATGTCTTTTAATCATTCAGGTATGATGTCATCATTGTTTTTTTCCTTACTGGTCACCATCAGTGCCTGAATGGAGTGCCAGTCTAAACGTATCTTCCTGATCCATTCACGTCCCAACAACGGTGGACCACCATCTTGTAGAATGTATAAATACAACTTTTGTATTTCTTTGCCGTTATATACAACAGGCACCCTTATTTTTCCTTTGGGGTATACTTTCTGCCCCGTATATGTTTTTAAGATAATGGATGTGTCTTTTAGAAGTATATGCGAAAATAGCCTCTCGTAATCCCGTCGATTTATTACGGTTAGAGCTGATCCTGTATCTAGCTCCATTTTAACTGGGGACCCTGCTATTGTGAGGGTAACCCAAATGGTTTGGTAATCATCTTTGGCAAGTACATTATGTAATTTGAGACAGCTTAGTCTCTTGTTTTCGAAGTCGCTATCGCTCTTCTGGTCTTCGGAGCTACTGTCCGTCATCATTTGTACCTTCCTGTACTTTTCTTTATTGATTTTTTTTTTCTGTCAGTGGATTTATTTTGTCCAGATCGGCATACCCGTGCAATGTGTCCAATCTTTCCGCATTGCCTGCATGCTTTGTCCTTGAACCAGCAGTCCCTCTGGTTATGGGTGGGTCTGCCGCAGCGATAACATCTTTCGAAACCCTGTGTCATTTCATGGGTGCCGAAGTCCTGTGTCTTTTGTTGTATCTCTGCAGCTCCTTTTGCTGCTGCTTCGTATGATACAGCCATACTGAAAGCTTTGTCCAATGTTAAATCTTTTTCAGAAAGCAGTCTTTTTTGTGTTCCTTCACTTAAGAGACCGCAAACGAATTTGTCTCGAAGATAATCTGATAGTCCTGCCCCGAATTGTCAGTACTTTGATAGCTTTCTTAATTCGGTTAGGTAATCAGCGTTACTTTCATTCTTGTGTTGATTTCTCTTGAAGAACTTGAATCGTTCCGCTATCAGCAGCGGTGTTGGGTTTAAGTGCTCCTGCAGGGTATCAACAATTTCTTTAAAATTCTTGTCCTTTGGTTTGGCTGGAGTGATTAAATTTCGTAACAGCCCGTATGTCTTTGCGCCCATTAAGTTCAGAAATACTGAAGCTTTTTTTTCATCTTCTATTCCATTTGCAGTGCAATATACCTCTACTCTTTCCACGTATGTGGTCCAATCCTCTATTTCGCTATCAAAAGCATCAATATTACCAGACTTAGGCATTTCAGAAAAGATATGGCGCTTCCCGTGCTTTTTTTTCTTTTCTGTAGCAAAGATATGGTGCTTCCCGTGCTTTCCCGCTGCTGCTGCCGATAACAACGCTGTTTACTGCGGTTTCCGTTCTCTTTTATTTTTAATTTACTGTTGGAGACTCGTTCCCGCCAGAGGTCTGAACGCTGACCTGCTTGCCGCGCCGGCCATCTCCCGAGTGCTCCCTCCCAGTCCGTTATTGCTTGCCTCCGATTTCGCTGCTTGTCTCAGCTGTAGAGCCAGCCGCTGGAGCCCCAGCCTGACGCCCAGGAAGGATTAGCGCAGTACCTGCCACCAGCTTGGCCAGCTGGTGAAACCACAGCTTCTCTCACTTCCTTGAGTCTTCTGGATGCCCGAGGAATCGATGTCCTTGAGGTGCTGCCGAATTGCAGGTAAGTCCGTTTCCACTTCGTTGCCACTGTAGTGTCCGTGTGTTGATAAAGACACTGAAGACAGGAGTTGGTTCATAGGTATTTACTGAGCAAAGTCTGGGGGGGGTTCTAACGGATATACACAATATACAGGCTTATATAGCCCGAGTGGCAATTACCGGCATTACAGCACACCTGGGGCTCTTAAAGGCACATACACCACAGTGGATGTCATTTTGTACGCGTGTCCCGCCGTGGAGAGGAGGAACACTTCATTAACATATTCAAATCAGGTTCGCACAGTGTAATTGGGAGTCTGATTTAAAATTGACTGCTGCTGTGCGAGTTTCCCAGGGAAAGGGAGGCGGGAGCTGTCAGCTTCTCATGGTAAGAGCCTTTTCCAGCAAACCTTGTGGGCCTGGACAAGCAAGAATGATCCTCCCCCACGCCCCCACCCCCACCCCGGCCTCTGAAGGAAGCCTTCGGCCTCTCCCCTCCCGATCGCGGGTGTAACATTTGCATATTAAATTATCATTGGCCCGCAGGCATCTCTAAGGAATACCTATTATATTCACATGTGATCACATGCTGAGTTGTCATTGGCCTGCAGGCATCTGTAAGGACTGCTATTGTTTTGGAAGACCCAGGCTAGGGGTCCTAACTCCATCTTGTCCCCACTGTGCTGTATGAGTAAAATCTTCAGACCTGATGCTTATTAAAAGAGTTAAACTGTAATACTCCATTGTCCTGCAAGTTATTATTTTTGTACAAAGTGTGCAAAACAAGACATGGTGTCAGAACAGGGATTTGAAATGGACATTGTTGGAGCTCCCTTACCTCGAATCAATTGGGAATCTTTGAACTTACATAGAGAATGGCGCAAGTTCAAGCAACACGTGCATTTGATGTTTTCGGGTCTGCTGAAAAGCAAAGGGGAGGAAGAAAGATGTAGCTACCTACTCCTGTGGATCGGAGAAAAGGGGAGAGACATTTTTAACACATGGTCTCTCACCGCGGATGAAGCAAAGGTACTGAAAAGTTATTTTGACCGTTTTGAATCATATGTGATGCCCAAGACAAATACGATGTTCGCTAGGTACAAGTTTCAGGAGAGAGTACGAGGAGCTAGTGAGTCGTTTGAACAGTTCGTGACTGAGTTAAAACTGCTGGTAAAATACTGTGCATATGCAGATAAAGATGAGATGGTCAGAGACCGCATCATGTTTGCAATATATTCAGCTAAAGTGAGAGAGAAACTTTTGAATGTTGGGTCCGGGCTAACGCTGGACAAAGCTATGAACATAGCTAGATCACACGAGATAGCCCAAGCACAGTTGAAAACCATAACCGGCGCCACGAGCAGCTCGAGTGCACAGACAGTGCACGCAGTTAATAGACACACACCAAAGAACACCGCCCAGAGAGCGTGTTTCAGAACAGAAAGAACAGAGAGAGTTCTAAAAATGGGTGACACAGACACAAAACGCTTCAAAAACTGTGGATATTGTGGAAACCAGATGCATGGAGTAAAGGAACAATGCCCTGCCAAAGGAAGGCAATGTGCTAAATGTGGTAAATGGAACCACTTTGCTAAAGTTTGCAGGACTGTTTTCGGAAAAACAGTACACACAGTGAGTGACAGCCAAATGCCAGATAGAGAGCCAAATGCAGAAGAACTGTTTATTGATTCTGTGTCACAGAAAAAACAGGTTTCAGAGACTGAGCAAGCCTTTGCCGATATTGAGATAGGAAAACAGGGCAAAGAGCTTAGGTTTAAACTAGACACTGGAGCTCAGGTTAATGTAATTCCTCTGAGCGAGTATCACAGCTTGAAGGATGAGTGTGAGCTACAGCCCACCTCACAAAGACTGACCAGCTATGGGGGTGAGCAGCTCATTGTAAAAGGCACATGCGTGATGAAATGCAAGTACAAAGAAAGCAACATGATGTTGGACTTTTACATTGTTGACACTCAAGCACCTCCAGTACTAGGTCTAAAGGCATGTTTAGACATGGACCTCGTCAAGCTAGTGCTATCATTGACAGCACCAGTTGAGAAGCAGACAGTCATGGAGGAGTTTGCTGACATTTTCAAAGGAATCGAACTATTCCCAGGTGAATGCACTATTCACTTTGACCCAGCAGCAACCCCTGTGGTTTGCCCACCGAGAAGGATACACCTTGCTCTACATAGTCACCTGAAGGAGGAGCTGCAGAGCATGGAGAATACAGAAATCATTGTCTGGGAAACAGAACCGACAGAGTGGGGCAACGCGTTAGTAGTAGTTGAGAAACCACGTACAGGCAAGCTCAGAGTCTGTCTCGACCCCAGAGATTTGAACAAGGCTATCAAACGCCCTCACTACCCTCTACCAACGCGAGATGATATCACACCCAAGCTAGTAGGAGCACGTTACTTCAGTGTAATGGACACACGATCAGGATACTGGACTATCAAGCTCACGGAAGAGTCATCTAAGCTAACAACGTTCAACACACCATTTGGATGGTACCAATTTCTGCGTTTACCATTTGGTCTCATCTCAGCTCAGGATGAATTCCAGCGGAAGATCGACGAAACCTATGAAGGCCTCAACGGAGTAGTCGCAATCGTAGATGACATCCTCATCTATGGCAGGAATAGAAAGGAACATGACAGAAACCTCCGTGCGATGCTACAAAGATGATGGGAGAAAGGTATCCGGCTCAACCCCGAGAAAAGCATAATCGGATCCACCGAGATCAGTTATTTCGGGCATCACCTCTCAACTGATGGCATTAAGCCGGATCCAGAGAAAATCTCCGCCATCAAGAAGATGGAGTCGCCAAAGAACCGCGCAGAGCTAGAGACAGTACTAGGCATGGTTAACTACTTAGCCAAGTTTGCCCCGAGCCTCTCCGAAATCAACGCATCCATGCGTCAGTTGCTCAAACAATCTAATGAGTTCCTGTGGGACAAACAACATGACACAGCATTTCAGGAAATGAAAGACCTAATCACCAGAGAACCAGGACCAGTTCTTGCCTACTTCGACGCCAACAAAGAGCTCAGACTACAAGTGGACGCGTCAGAGTACAGACTAGATGCAGTATTACTGCAAGAAGGAAAGCCCATTGGCTACGCTGCCAGATCTCTCTCAGACAGTGAAATCAGCTATGCTGAAATCGAGAAAGAGCTATATGTAATTCTGTTTGGATGTAAGCGTTTCCACCAGTACGTCTATGGCCGACAAGTCATTGTGGAATCCGACCACAAGCCCCTCGAGTCAATCATGAGGAAACCACTAGCCGCAGCCCCACCAAGGCTACAGAGAATGATCCTTCAGCGACAGAAGTACGACTTCACAATCATTCACCGTCCAGGCAAAGACATTCCTGTCGCAGACACGCTCTCCAGAAAGTCTCTTAGCTACCAGGTCAGCAGCCTCAGTGAAGGCATGGATGTGTAGGTGCACATGGTGTACAACAGCTTACCTGTGAGTGACTCAAAACTGAAGGAGATCCAAGCAGGAACAGAGAAAGATGCACAACTCACACTGCTGAGCAAAGTCATACATGAAGGATGGCCTGAGGAAAGGAGGAAATGCCCTCAGAGCATATCTGAATTCTGGAACCACAGAGATGAACTGTCACAAATCAACGGAATCATCTTCAAAGCGGAGAAAATCATCATTCCTACCAGTCTCAGAGAAGAGATGTTGACAAAAATTCATGCTGGACATATGGGCATGGAAAAATGCAAACAAAGAGCACGTGACATTATGTTTTGGCCCGGAATGTGCAAGCACATTGAGGACATTGTCGGAAAATGTTCCATTTGTCTAGAACGTCGCCCATCAAATGTCAAAGACCCCATGATACCTCACCGTATCCCAGACAGGCCCTGGCAGGTTGCGGCAACGGATCTGTTCACATGGAACAACGAGGACTACATAGTGACTGTTGATTACTACAGCAGATTTTTTGAACTGGACAAGCTTCACAGCACCACATCTGCAGCTGTGATCCACAAGCTAAAGGCAGCCTTTGCCAGGCATGGCATGGTAGAGACTTTAGTCTCAGACAATGGCCCCCAATACAAATCAAAAGAGTTCCAGTCGTTTGCCAAGGCATGGGATTTCACACATGTCACATCAAGCCCACATTACCCCCAAAGTAATGGCCTTGCTGAAAAAACTGTCCAGATTGCAAAAACACTCATGGACAAAACCAAAGCGGACAAAAGAGACCCCTACATCAGTCTCCTTGAGTACCGCAACACTCCGGTTGACAACTTCAAGTCACCAGTGCAGCTGTTGATGAGCCGCAGACTCCACTCAATCCTTCCAAACACCAACCAGCAGCTGCAGCCAGAGGTCGTAAGCTGCAAGCAAGTGCATGCAAAACATGTACAGAGACAGCAACACCAAAAGAGATACTATGACAGGTCAGCTAGACTACTGCCGCCACTGCACAATGGAGAATCCATCAAAATCCAGGAGCATGACTACGGGAAGCTAGCAGTCGTCATCCAGCCAGCTGACACTGAGCGATCGTATCATGTCCGCATCCCAGAAGGACAGGTGTACCGTCGCAATTGCAGGCACCTCCTGAACACCAAGGAACAACACCGTCATTCCGACGAGAGGATCAGTTCAACAGAGTGTGATGAACAGAGCAATACACAAAACACATCATACTTACCTGAACCTAAACCTGAGCCAGAATTGTTGACCGATTCAGGAGCATGCTCAGTTCCATACCACACAAGGTTGGGACGAGAGGTCAAGCCTAGAGTTATCCTTGACTTGTGAACTGTCAAAGGGTGTAGGCGGATCGCTGCCCTAAAAAAAACTGTACATCGTTATTGAAACGTTGAGATGTTTTCAATGCTAGTTAAATGCTGAGTTTACTTAGATGTTTATGCTACTGAGAACATTATGTAGAAGAAAGGTTTAAAAGCAATGCATAACATTTTTCTTCTAAAAGAAAGCAGATGTAACATTTGCATATTGAATTATCATTGGCCCGCAGGCATCTGTAAGGAATACCTATTATATTCACATGTGATCACATGCTGAGCTGTCATTGCCCTGCAGGCATCTGTAAGGACTGCTATTGCTTTGGAAGACCCAGGCTAGGGGTCCTAGCTCCATCTTGTCCCCACTGTGCTGTATGAGTAACATCTTCAGACCTGATGCTTATTAAAAGAGTTAAACTGTAATACTCCATTGTCCTGCAAGTTATTATTTTTGTACAAAGTGTGCAAAACAAGACAGCAGGCCTCTCCAACCTCCCGATTGCCAGGGACCATCCCCAAGCGGGGGCTGTGGCCTCCTGCCAGTAATGTCCCTCCCGACGGCCGGCTAGGGTGTCCCTTTGGCCAGCTATCGGGCACGAAATGCCATTATAAAAAGGTGAATGAAGTCCTGCTGTTAAGTTCAGCGGGACCTCCGTGTCCCCAGCCTTGCCTGGTTCTTGAGATGATTTTTGGTCTCACTCACATCCTCCCCACCTCACCATAAATATCGGGGCCCAGGAATGCATGATATGTAAATTTCCCGCACTTTCTGCTTTTACGTTCAATGTAATTAATTGCTTCCTGTCAAACTGAGGATCTCAGTAGTCACAGAATCACAGAATCATAGAAAGTTACAGCACGGAAGGTGGCCATTTCAGCCCATCGTGTCCGCGCCGGCCAACAAAGAGCTATCCAGCCTAATCCCACTTCCCAGCTCTTGGTCCGTAGCCCCGCAGGTTAGAGCATCCCAAGTTCACATCCAAGTACTTTTTATATGTGGTTAGGGTTCCTGCCTCTATCACCCTTTTAGGCAGTGAGTTCCAGACCCCAACAACCCTCTGGGTGAAGAAATTTCCCCTCAAACCCCCTCTAAACCTTCCACGAATTACATTAAATCTGTGCCCCCTGGTTTTTGACCCCTCTGCTAAGGGAAATAGGTCCTTTCTATCCACTCGATCTATGCCTCTCATAATTTTATACACCTCAATAAGGTCTCCCCTCAGCCTCCTCTGTTCCAAGGAAAACAAACCCAGCCTATCCAGTCTTTCCTCATAGCTAAGATTCTCTACTCCCGGCAACATCCTTGTAAATCTCCCCTGTACCCTCTCTAGTGCAATCACATCTTTCCAGTAATGTAACTGTATAAAACACTAGTTAGGCCTCAGCTAGGGTTCTGCGTGCAGTTCTGGTCACCACATTACTGGAAAGATGTGATTGCACTCTTAGGCAGTCCCTCCTTGGTTCCGAGGGACTACCTAAGAGTGCAATCACATCTTTCCAGTAATGTGGTGACCAGAACTGCACGCAGTACCCTAGCTGAGGCCTAACTAGTGTTTTATACAGTTGAAGCATAACCCCCCTGCTCTTGTATTCTATGCCACGACTAATAAAGTCAAGCATTCCATATGCCTTCTTAACCACCTTATCTACCTGGCCTGCTACCTTCAGGGATCTGTGGACATGCACACCAAGGTCCCTTTGTTCCTCTACACTACTCAGTGTCCTACCATTTAATGTAATTAAATATCCCTTTCCTTGTTAGCCCTCCCCAAATGCATTAGCTCACACTTCTCCGGATTGAATTCCATTTGCCACTGTTCTGCCCACCTGACAAATTTATTGATATCTTCCTGCAGTCTACAGCTTCCTTCTTCAGTATCAACCACACAGCCAATTTTAGTCATCTGCAAACTTCTTAATCATACCCCCTATATTCAAGTCTAGATCATTGATATATACCACAAAAACCAAGGGACCTGTTATGTTCAAAAAAGGGATGGTGCAGGAGGGAGGGCTTTAGTTTCCTGGATCACTGGGTCTGCTTCTGGGAAAGGTGGGAATTGTACAAGTCGGACGGTTTACACCTGAACCAGAGGGGGACCAATATCCTTGTGGGGAGGTTTGCTAGCACTGTTGGGGGGGGTTTAAACTAACTTGGCAGGGGGATGGGATACAGAGTGGAGCTATAGTAGGGGGTGATTTACAGCCAAATACGGAGGAAAAAACAGTCAGCTGGGAAGGCAGAGCAAATATGTGAAGGCAAAAGGGAATATGGCAAGGCTGGAAGGCATTTATTTTAATGCAAGGAGTCTTGCAAATAAGGTGGATGAACTGAAGTTGTTGTTGAACACATGGGAGTGCGATATTGTTGCTATCACGGAGACATGGTTGAGGGAGGGTCAGGACTGGCAGCTCAATATTCCGGGGTATAGAATCTTCAGGCGAGACAGAGGGGGGTGTAAAAGGGGAGGGGGTATTGCAATATTAATTAAGGAGTCAATTACTGCTGTAAGGAGGGATGATATATTAGCAGGTTCCTCTAATGAGGCCATATGTGTAGAACTTAAAAACAAAAAGGGGGCAAGCACTTTGCTGGGAGTGTACTATAGGCCCCCAAACAGTCAGGGGGAGATAGAGGAACAGATATGTAGGCAAATCTCAGAGAAGTGCGAAAATAATAGGGTAATAATAGTGGGGGATTTCAACTTCCCCAATATTAATTGGGATAGTCAGAGTGTGAAAGGCTTAAAGGGTGCAGAATTCTTAAAGTGCATCCAGGAGAGCTTTTTGAGCCAACATGTAGAAAGTCCTACAAGAGAGGGGGCGGTACTGGACCTAATTCTAGGGAATGTAGCCGGGCAAGTGGTGGAAGTGTCAGTAGGAGAGCATTTTGGCGACAGTGACCATAATTCGGTGAGATTTAAGGTGGCCATGGAAAAAGACAAAGACGGCCCGGAAATAAGGGTTCTAAATTGGGGGAAGGCCGATTTTAATATGATAAGGCAGGATCTAGCCAAACTGGACTGGGAGCAGCTACTTATAGGAAAATCCACATCAAAGCAGTGGGAGACTTTCAGAAGGGAAATAGAGAGAGTACAACGCCAACATGTTCCCGTAAAGGTCAAGGGTGGGACCAACAAGCAAAGGGAACCTTGGATGACAAGGGATATACAAAAATGCATTAGAAAAAAAAGGGGGGCTTTTGGCAGTTACAAAAGACTAAAGACGGAGGAAGCCCTAGAGGAGTATAAAAAGAGCAGGGGCATATTTTAAAAAGAAATTAGGAGGGCGAGCAAAATAAAGGAAAATCCTAAGATGTTTTATAAGTATATTAAGGGCAAGAGGATAACCAGGGAAAGGGTAGGGCCCATTAGGGACCAAAGTGGCAATCTGTGTGTAGAGCCAGATGATGTAGGTGGGGTTTTAAATGAACTTTTTGCATCTGTGTTCACTATGGAGAAAGACGATGTAGACATAGAAATCGGGCAAGGGGACTGTGATATACTTGAACATATTAGCATCGAGAGGGAGGAGGTACTAGCGGTTTTAGCAGGCCAAAAAGTGGATAAATCCCCAGGCCTGGACGAGATGTATCCCAGGCTGCTGTGTGAGGCAAAGGAGGAGATTGCAGGGGCTCTGACACAAATTTTCAGAACCTCTCTGGCCACAGGGGATGTACCAGAGGACTGGAGAACAGCTAATGTAGTACCATTATTCAAGAAGGGTAGCAGGGATAAACCAGGGAATTACAGGCCAGTGAGCCTAACATCTGTGGTAGGGAAATTATTGGAAAAAATTCTGAGGGACAAAATTAGTCTCCACTTGGAGAGGCAAGGATTAATCGGGGATAGTCAGCATGGCTTTGTCAAGGGTAAATCATGTCTGACCAATCTGATTGAATTTTTCGAGGGGGTGACTAGGCGTGTGGATGAGGGAAATGCTGTGGATGTGGTATACATGGACTTCAGTAAGGCTTTTGGCAAAGTCCCGCATAGGAGACTGGTCAAGAAGGTAAGAGCCCATGGGATCCAGGGTGCCTTGGCACATTGGATCCTAAACTGGCTGAGTGGCAGGAGGCAGAGGGTGATGGTCGAAGGTTGCTTTTGTGACTGGAAGCCTGTGTCCAGTGGGGTACCTCAGGGATCGGTGCTGGGTCCATTGCTGTTTGTGATCTACATAAATGATTTGGATGAGAATGTAAAAGGTATGATCAGTAAGTTCGCAGATGACACGAAAATTGGTGGGGTGGTAAATTGCGAGGAGGAAAGCCTCAGGCTACAGGACGATATAAACGGGTTGGTCAGATGGGCGGAAAAGTGGCAAATGGAATTTAACCCTGAAAAGTGCGAGGTGATGCATTTTGGACGGACAAATGAGGCAAGGGAATACACAATGAGTGGTAGGATCCTAGGAAGTACAGAGGGTCAGAGGGACCTTGGTGTACATGTACATAGATCCCTGAAGGCAGCGGAATAGGTAGGTAAGGTGGTTAAAAAGGCATATGGGATACTTGCCTTCATTAGCCGAGGCATAGAATATAAGAGCAGGGAGGTTATGATGGAGCTGTACAAAATGCTGGTAAGGCCACAGCTGGAGTACTGTGTGCAGTTCTGGTCGCCTCACTATAGGAAAGATGTGATTGCTTTGGAGAGGGTGCAGAGAAGATTCACCAGGATGTTACCTGGGATGGAGCGCCTCAGCTATGAAGAAAGACTAAACAGGCTGGGGTTGTTTTCCTTGGAGCAAAGAAGGCTGAGGGGGGACCTGATTGAGGTGTACAAAATGATGAGGGGCATAGATAGGGTAGATAAAGAGGAACTTTTCCCCTTAGTAGGGGGGTCAATAACAAGGGGGCATAGATTCAAGGTAAGGGGCAGGAGGTTTAGAGGGGATTTGAGGAGGAACTTTTTCACCCAGAGGGTGGTTGGAGTCTGGAACTCACTGCCTGAAACAGTGGTAGAGGCAGGAACCCTCACAACATTCAAGAAGCATTTGGATGAGCACTTGAAATGCCATTGCATACAAGGCTATGGACCAAATGCTGGAAAATGGGATTAGATTGGACAGGGCTTGATGGACGGCGCAGACACGTTGGGCCAAAGGGCCTCTTTCTGTGCTGTATAACTCTATGACTCTATGACTATGACTCTAATAACTAATCGTTTTTATTAAGAACAGCTAGCTTTTGCTAGACACTTTATTGAGCACATGTGGACTAGGTACAGCATCTGTTGAGGCATCCATCTTGACTACTGCCTTCTGTGTAGCCTAGTGCATCTTGGGTAATGTAATCTTATATATATATATAGACATACAGCAATATACAGCTCTACACAGCTCTACGGCTCCAACTAGTGTCCACTATAGAATGACATGTTATTGATCATTACATCCCCCTTTCTTTGAGGTTAAACAAAATCAATATCAATCAACATCAATTAACTTTCAAGAAAAATGATAAAGATGATATCAGTAACACTTTTGTTGATGCTCTATAAACATAAACATCTTCAATGGTCAATACATTTTCAATGTAGTTTTCTTTGTACTCAAAGATTAAGTCTATCAGGCTTTTTTTACTTCACGTGTGGATCTTCTCAGCACAGGTAAGTCTGATGTTTTTTCATGAGAGCCTGTATGTGTATTTGTGTTAGATTGTTCTGGTGGTGAGTGACAAGATTCAGTTGCGGCATTGTCATCAATCTGCTCTTGTATAGTCTCTTGTATTTTTAGTGTGGAGCCCCAGATGATAATGTCATCAACATAGACCTGGACTCCTTCCAGACCTTCAATTTCACTCTATGAAAGATTTCAGATGCAGATAATATCCCGAAAGGCATTCTGAGGAAACAATACCTGCCAAATGGTGTGTTGAAGGTACAGTATTTGGTGCTCTCTTCATCCAGTTTTAGTTGCCAAAATCCTTGTGAGGCATCGAGCTTTGTAAAGTATCTGGCACCTGACATTTCACTGGTAATTTCTTCTCGCTTGGGAATCTGGTAGTGTTCACGTTTTATGTTTGCATTTAAGTCCTTTGGATCCATGCATATTCTTAGATCATTGTTCTTTTTCTTTACACATACCATGGAGTTAGCCCAGTCTGTTGGCTCTTCGACTTTCCTGATGACTCCTATTGTGGTCATTCTGTCCAGTTCATTCTTGAGCCGGTCACGCAGGGGTGCTGGAACTCTTCGTGGAGCATGTACCACTGGCTGAGCATCCTCCTTTAGCTGGATCTTGTAAGTGAATGGTAGAACTCCAAATCCTTTGAACACATCCTGGAAATTACTCACTACAGAATCCACTGAGTCATCTGGTCTGCTTATGGCACAGTTTATACGGTATACTCTCTTGACCAGTTCTAAGTCTTCACAAGCTTTGTCACCCAGTAGTGAATCAAGTCCTTCAGCCACAACAGAAAACATGAGATGATGCACTTTGTCTTTGACTGTCACTTTAAGTCTGCATACACCTAAGCTATCTATTTTCTGTCCATTATAGGTCTTCAGTAGTACTGACTTTTTTTGTATTTTGGGCTTTTCTTTCATGTTTTTAATGTCACTCATACTGATTAAGTTTGCTTTTGCCCCAGTGTCTAGTTTCAATGTAACTAATGCTCCATTTATCTGCAGTGGGATCATCCATTTGTCCTCTTTTACTGCATTAATTTTATGTTCAGCATTGTTCATATCTGAGGGCTGCACATTTTCTGTATCCTTTTCTATATTGTCACATGACACCATTCCTACAAAAAATGTCTCACTTAAATCAGTGTCCTCAATCACATTGACTTGGACTTGTTGCCCTTTCTTTGTTTTTACTTTTGAAAAGCATTGTTTGGCAAAGTGATTCTTTCCATGACATTTTGTGCATATTTTTCCAAACGCTGGGCATTGTTTTAACTGGTGTTTGTAACCACAGCGTTTACAATTAAAAATTCCTTCCTCCGATTGCTTTTCATTTCTGTTCTGCCCATGTTTCTTTCCTTTGTAGGACACAGCACCGACATCAGCACTTACTACAATCGCATCATTATTGATTTCACTGAAAGTCTTCGCGTGCTGTCGAGCTAGCTCACTGGCTTGGCATATTGTCACAGCATTTTCCAATGTTAGTTCGGTTTCTCTCAACAGACGTTCCCTGACCTTTTCATCATGAATACCAAACACAATTTGGTCACGAATCATGGATGCTTTCAGCTCAGAGAAATTACATGTCTGTGCTTTCAGTTTCAGATCAGCCACAAAGCTATCAAAAGTCTCATTTTGCTGCTGTGTCCTTGAACAGAACATGTATCTTTCATAGGTCTCATTCTTTTTGGGAGAACAATGTGTATCAAATTTCTTTAGCACATTGTCTAATTTTTCTCTGTTCTCCTCTGGATTAAATACAAATGTATTAAATACCTCTATCGCCTGTGGGCCTGCAACCATGAGCAGCAATGCTATTTTCCTTGCGTATGGCTTCGTACCGTACCCGATGGCAGCAATGTAGAGTTCGAATTGTTGTTTAAAAGTCTGCCAATTGTAGTCGACATTTCCTGTGAGTTTCAAATGCTCTGGTGGCTTCAAATTCTCCATGTCGCATTGCACAATATTCAGCAGATCTTACCAATCCTGGTACCATGTTATGTTCATTAATAACTAGTCGTTTTTATTAAGAACAGCTAGCTTTTGATAGACACTTTATTGAGCACATGTGGACTAGGTACAGCATCTTTAGAGGCATCCATCTTGAGTACTGCCTTCTGGGTAGCCTAGTGCATCTTGGGTAATGTAGTCTTATATATATATAGACATACAGCAATATACAGCTCTACACAGCTCCAAGGCTCCACCTAGTGTCCACTATAGAATGACATGTTATTGATCATTACAGGACCGAGTACTGAGCCCTGTGGAACCCCACTGGAAACAGCCTCCCAGTCACAAAAACACCCATCAACCATTACCCTCTGCTTCCTGCCTCTGAGCCAGTTTTGAATCCAACTTGACACTTTGCCTTGGATCCCATGGGCTTTTAACTTCGTGACCAGTGTGCCATGTGGAACCTTATCAAAAGCCTTGCTAAAGTCCATATACACTACATCAAACACCCTATCCTCATCTACCTTCCTTGTTTCCTCCTCAAAAAATTCAGTCAAGTTTGTCAGACATGACCTTCCCTTAACAAATCTGTGCTGACTATCCTTGATTAATCCGTGTCTTTCTAAATGAAGAAGTAGTGTCGGTCATCCATTTGTAACATGCTGATCCTGAGTGCATTGTAGTGTATGTACCTTTAAGAGCCCCTGTGTACTGTAATACCGGTAGTGACCACTCGGGCTATATAAGCCTGTATAGTGTCTTGTATCTTTTAGTTCACCTCCAGACTTTGTTCAGTAAACACCTGTTAAACCAACTCCTGCATTCCGTGTCTCCATTAACACACGGATACAACAGTGGCGACGAATTGGAAACGGACTTACCTGCAATTCGGCAGCACCTCAAGGAGATCGATTCCTCAGACGAAGGTCAAAGAAAAAAAAAAGGAAAAAAAAAAACTGTGGTTTCACCAGCTAGCCGGGCTGGTGGCAGGTACTGCACTAATCCTTCCTGGGCGGCAGGCTGGGGCTCGATCGGGTGGCTCTGCAGTGGGGCCGAGCAGCGAGTCGGAAGGCGGAGGCAAACAGAGGCAGAGGGTGGAGCACTCGGGAGACGGCCGGCGCTGCAAAGCAGGTCGGTGTTCGGACCAAGCAGAGGGAGGGAAAAGTCCCAGAGAGTCCGGCGGGAACGAGTCTCCAACTATTAAAAATACCTGTGTAAATAAAAACCGCGGAGAACAGCATTGTCAGCAGCGGCAGCGGCGGGAAAGCGTGGGAGGCACCATTTTTTCTCGGCAGGGAAGAAAGGAAAGCGCGGGAGGCGCCATTTTTGATTTTCAGGATGCCTAAGACTGGCAATATTACTACTTTCGATAGTGATATAGAGGATTGGACCACATATGTGGAAAGAGTGGAGGTATATTGCACAGCGAATGAAGTAGAGGATGATAAAAAGGCATCGGTACTTCTAAATCTGATGGGCGCAAGGACATACGGGCTGTTATGAAACTTAATCACTCCAGCCAAACCGATGGACAAGAATTTTAAGGAGATTGTTGATACCCTACAGGAGCACTTAAACCCAACACCGCTGCTGATAGCGGAACGATTCAAATTCTTCAGGAGGAATCAGCACAAGAATGAAAGTAACGCTGATTACCTCACCGAATTAAGAAAGCTGTCAAAGCACTGCCAATTCGGGGCAGGGCTGGCAGATTCTCTACGAGACAAATTCGTCTGCGGTCTCCTAGTGAAGGAACACAGAAAAGGTTACTTTCTGAGAAAGATTTGACACTGGACAAGGCTTTCAGTGTGGCTGTATCATACGAAGCAGCAGCAAGAGGAGCTGCAGAGGTACAGCAAAAGCCACAGGACTTCGGCACCCATAAAATGACACGGGGTTTCGAGAGATGTTATCGCTGCGGCAGATCCACCCATGACCAGAGGGACTGCTGGTTCAAGGACAAAGCATGCAGGCAATGCGGAAAGATGGGACACATTGCACGTGTATGCCGATCTGGAAACAAAAAATCCACTGACAGAAAAAAAATCAATAAGGAAAAGTACAGAAAGGTACAAATGATGACGGACAGTAGCTCCGAAGTCCAGAAGAGCGATAGCGACTCCGGAAACAAGAGACCAAGCTGTCTCAAATTACATAATGTAATTGCCAAAGGAGATTACCAGACCATTTGGGTTACCCTCACGATAGCGGGGTCCCCAGTTAAAATGGAGCTAGATACAGGATCAGCTCTGACCGTCATAAGTCGATGGGATTACGAGTGGCTATTTCCGCATATACCTTTGAAAGACACATCCATTATCTTGAAGACATATACGGGGCAGAAAGTATACCCCAGAGGGAAAATAAGGGTGCCTGTTGTATACAACGGCAAGGAAATACAGAAGTTGTATTTATACGTTCTGCAAGATGGTGGTCCACCGCTGTTGGGACGTGAATGGATCAGGAAGATACGTTTAGACTGGCACTCCATTCAGGCACTGACGGTGACCAGTAAGAAAAAAAATGATGATGACGTCATACCTGAACGATTAAAAGACATCTTGGCCAACGCCAAAGAAGTGTTTCAACAGGAACTAGGAACCTTGAAAGGCGTCACTGCCTCAATAAAAGTGGAAGATGCGGCAATTCCCAAGTTTTTTAAGGCAAGGCCGGTGCCATACGCAATTCGTCCAGCAGTTGAGGCAGAGCTGGAGAATTTGGAAAAGGCAGGCGTGTTATCCAAGGTAGATTGGAGCGAGTGGGCAACACCCATCATCCCGGTCATGAAGAAAACGTTGAATAATGATAAATCTGAAGAACAGAGAAAAATTTGCATCTGTGGGGACTTCAAGGTGACTGTAAACCCGGTCCTTCACACAGTACAGTATCCTCTTCTGAGGATAGAAGATACTTTCGCCTCACTATCCGGAGGGAAACTTTTCACCAAAATTGACTTGGCACAGGCATATCTACAGAAGGAGGTTGAGGAGGCCTCTAAAAAGTATCTCACGATAAACACACACAAAGGCCTGTACCAGTACAATTGACTGGTTTTCGGAGTAGCATCAGCTCCAGCTATCTGGCAAAGAGCTATGGAGCAAGTCCTGCAAGGGATTCCGGGGACTCAATGCTATCTAGACGACATCCTTGTAACAGGAGAAAACGACAACGAGCACCTTGCCAATTTGGAGCAGGTGCTCACTAGGCTGAGAGAATGGGGCCTACAAGCAAATCGGCCCAAGTGCGAATTTTTCCAGAAACAAATATCATATTGTGGCCATATAATTAACGAAGAAGGGTTGCATAAGTCACCTGAAAAAATTGAAGCGGTCATAAAAGCCCCAGCACCTGAAAATGTCTCACAATTAAGGTCATTCCTGGGATTGATAAATTACTATCATAAGTTTTTACCGAACTTGTCAACTATTCTGCACCCTCTTAACGCACTGCTACAAACGGGAGTAATTTGGAAATGGAGCGAAGACTGTAAACGTGCCTTCCATAAATGCAAAGGCTTGATCACGTCCAAGGAAGTGTTGGCTCATTACAACCCATCACTGCCAATCAGACTGGCGTGCGATGCATCCCCTTACGGCGTAGGAGCGGTATTATCGCATAGATTCCCTGATGGCTCAGAGCGGCCGATAGCTTTTGCATCACGCTCATTGAACTCAGCTGAGCGTAACTATGCCCAGATCGACAGGGAAGCACTCAGCCTGGTATGGGGAGTGAAGAAATTCAACCATTACCTACACGGACAAAAATTTACCTTGTTGACTGACCATCAACCCCTCGTCTCCATATTCAACCCTAAAAAGGGCGTTCCCATTATGATAGCACAAAGGCTACAGAGGTGGTCCCTTTTCCTAGGGGCACACCAACATGACATAGAATACAAAGGATCAAAACAGCATGGGAATGCTGACGGTTTATCGCGCCTACCGTTGCCAACGGTAGAAGAGGCACCTACAGTGGACCCAGTGGAGATGTTCCACTCAACCATAGTGGAATGTCTACCAGTAACAAATTCTACCATTGAAAAGGAAACAAGAAATGACCCGACTCTCTCACGAGTCTACGATTTAACGGTGAAGGGATGGCCAGCACATGGCGAACCACTGTTGCCAGCATTCTCGCAAAGAAGAGAACAGCTGTCAGTGTGCCGAGGAACCTTGATGTGTGGATCCAGAGTGGTGATTCCACCCAAACTCCAGGATAAAGTGCTAAAGGAGCTTCACGAGGGGCATCTGGGTGGAGTGAAAATGAAGAACCTAGCCAGAGCGTTTGTGTGGTGGCCAGGTATCGATGGAGACATCGAAGAAATGACCAAGAGCTGTCTAGGATGCCAGAAGGTCCAAAACGCCCCACCACTAGCCCCTCTACATCCATGGGAGTGGCCCTCATCTCCATGGCAAAGGGTACACATCGACTTTGCTGGTCCATTTATGGACTCAATGTTCTTAATCGCGGTTGATGCACACTCCAAGTGGCCGGAGGTAATAAAGATGTCCTCCACCACCACGGAAAAAACCATCACAGTATTAAGGACCATATTTGCCAGGAATGGGCTGCCTGAACAGATCTGTTCTGATAATGGACCGCAATTTGTGTCCGAAGAATTCAGGAAGTTCTTAAAAAACAATGGGGTTAAGCACTACACGTCCGCCCCATACCATCCCGCCACCAATGGATTAGCTGAATGGTTTGTCCAGACCTTCAAGAAGGCCATAAAGGCCATGGGTAATGAAGACATAAATCTACAACATAAGGTGGATAAATTTTTGTTTGCGTACAGGAATGCAACACATGTGGTTACAAACCAAACTCCCGCCATGATGTTTTTCAGTAGAAGACTAAGATGCCGGCTGGATTTGATCAAGCCAAACATCAGAAGGGACGTAGAGAACCGGCAATTTCAAGGCATGAATGAAAGGCCAACTAGAACCTTCCAGATAGGTCAACAAGTTTTGGCCCAGGACTACCGTACCGAGAAATGGCAGCCTGGAACTATTTGCACACGACTAGGACCGCTGATGTATACCGTGGACATTGGAGAAAGCATAATAAGGCGCCATGCTGACCAGATCATAGAGTCATCCGAAAAGGGACAACCTACACCACAACTCTATACGCCTAATGATGAAGCAGAGATACCCATAGTATCTACCTCCGATCCGGTGATACTGGAACCAGATGAACCCGACACTGGCATTCAAGTCGAATCGACCTTGCCAAAAGAACCTACTACACCACCGAAAACTACTACACCACCGAGGCATTATCCGGACCGAGTCAGGAAGCCTCCAGAGAGACTGACTTATAATTGATTAACTGCAGCAAATGTGTAGATTATTGTTCTTGTAAACATGGTAATTAATGATTACTTAAAATGTTATGTACTAATTATCTAAAAGGGGAGGAATTGTAATGTATGTACCTTTAAGAGCCCCTGTGTACTTGTGGTAAACCACTTTATCGTTACACTATAGTTATCACTGTTGTATTGTTATCACCGTTGTATCACGATACGAGGTCGCCTCTTGTCGCACTGTTATACCTGGGCTGACCACCTCCGACTCCGCCCATGGCTCCACCTACCTGCCCAGGTATAAAGGTAGTCGACTGGCTGGTATTCCTCCTTGTTGGACCCGATCACCCACGAGGGTGGGCTCTGTTATTTAGTCAATAAAAACCTTTAGTTACGTTCCTAACTCGTCGCCTTTTATTGGACGAATTGATAGGTATATCAATTTTATTGACTAAATTTTAAAGATGTCTACTACTGGCCAGCCAGAAGCCCTCCCAGAAGCACAGCCACACCAGCCGGCTTGGCTGCAAGCCCTCAAACCACCGTACCTGGATCTAAACCCACAGGCAGCAAACGCAGCCCTCAACTTCAAACACTGGCTGGACTGCTTCGAATCCTACCTGGAAGAATCCGGCGCCCCGCAGAGATCCAAACTAAGACTTCTGAACGCCCAAGCGAGCCCGAGAGTATACGCACTCATACAGGACACGACTACGTACGAGGCCGCTATCAACCTACTGAAACAGCAGTACCGCAGCCCGGTAAATTACATGTACACCAGGCACCTCCTAAGATCCCGCCCGCAACAGCCAGGAGAGTCTGTAGCTGAATTTTTACGGGCGCTAAGAGCACTCGGCAGGAACTGTGACTTTAAAGCGGTGACGGCTGTTGAAAATACGGAAGATAATATCCGCGATGCCTTTGTGAAAGGCCTACGGTCCGACTACTCACGGCAAAGACTGCTTGAAGCTAAAGACCTCGACCTGGACAAAGCTGAAGCCCTCGCTCTCTCCCTGGAGGTGGCCCATCAGGACCAGGAGGCGTTTTCCAGGTACTGCTCGCGACCCTGGGACTCGGGCCCGACCCCTACCGCAATACCCTTCGCAGCGCCGCCCCCGGGACCTACCTCAGCGTCGGCGTCCCGGACCCGACCGGGCCCGCCACCCCCGGTACCGGCTCCGACATCGGGCACCCGCGATCGGGCCGCCGGCTGCTTCTTTTGCGGCCAGGAGAAGCACCCGAGGTCGCGCTGCCCAGCCAGGAACTCTACCTGCACAACCTGCAGGAAGAAAGGCCATTTCTCTAAGGCCTGCAGGAGCGGATCTTCAGAGGCCAGCAGTGCCTCATGTGAACTGTGGGGGCGGCCATCTTCTTTCACGGCAACTGAGGCCAGTATCCCCACACGTGAGTCATGGGGGCGGCCATCTTTGATCAAGGCAACCGACCCCAATAGTGCCTCATGTGAGTTATGGGGGCAGCCATCTTCTCCGCCATTTTGTCCTACCTCGTGGGAGACGCCATTTTACCCACCACGCCCGACTGCCACCGGGCCCCCGGACCCGACGACCACCTCGCCCGCAGACGACAACGACTCGCTTACCTACACGCTAGCCTCCGTCACTCTGGATCAAGCCCGCCCACACCACCTGTCCAAGTCGATGATGGACATCAAAGTAAACGGCCACGCCACGACCTGCCTGTTCGACAGCGGAAGCACGGAGAGCTTCATCCACCCAGACACGGTGAGCCACTACTCCCTCCCTGTCCTGCCAACGCGCAACCGAATCTCGATGGCATCGAGGTCCCACGCCACGGACATTAGCGGCTACTGTGCTGTGACCTTGTCGGTTAAGGGTACAGAGTATAAAAACTTTAAACTCCTCGTCCTCCCCCAGCTCTGCGCTGCCGTCCTACTAGGGCTGGACTTCCAATCCCACCTCCAAAGTGTAACCCTAGCATACGGTGGACCCCTCCCCCCACTCACAGTCGACAACCAGCGAAGGTTAAACCGCCCACCGCGTAACACCTGCAGCCTATCCACCCTCAATGTGCCGCCACCTTCCCTGTTCGCTAACCTCACCCCCGACTGCAAACCCGTCGCTACCAAGAGCAGGCGGTACAGCGCTGGGGACAGAGCTTTCATTTGCTCTGAGGTGCAGCGTCTCCTGAAGGAGGGCATCATCGAGGGGAGCAACAGCCCCTGGCGTGCCCAGGTCGTGGTCGTTAAGACCGGCGATAAAAATCGCCTGGTCATCGACTACAGCCAGACCATAAACAGATACACCCAGCTGGACGCATACCCCCTTCCCCGCATATCTGACATGGTCAATCAGATTGCACAATACCGCATATTCTCGACCATCGACCTTAAGTCGGCCTACCACCAACTCCCTATCCACCCCGAGGACCGCCAGTACACCGCCTTCGAGGCGAATGGGCGCCTATACCACTTCCTTAGGGTCCCCTTCGGTGTCACCAATGGGGTCTCGGTCTTCCAAAGGGAGATGGACCGGATGGTTGACCAGAACGGACTGCAGGCCACATTCCCCTACCTAGATAACGTCACCATCTGCGGCCGCGACCGGCAGGACCACGACGTGAATCTGGAGAAATTCCTCCGTACAGCCCAACGGCTGAACCTCACCTACAATAAGGAGAAATGTGTGTTTAACACCTCGCGCCTTGCCATCCTTGGCTGTGTAGTAGAGAACGGACTCATCGGCCCCGACCCCGAAAGAATGCGCCCCCTCATGGAGCTACCCCTCCCCCACTGCCCTAAGGCACTTAAGAGAACCCTGGGGCTCTTCGCCTACTATGCCCAATGGGTGCCCAATTATGCGGACAAAGCCAGACCCCTCATGAAGTCCACATCCTTCCCCCTTACGGAGGAAGCGTGCGCAGCCTTCTCCCTCATTAAGGGAGACATTGCCAAGGCCACTATGCACGCAGTGGATGAGTCCATCCCCTTCCAAGTCGAGAGCGATGCATCCGACTTCGCCCTAGCCGCCACCCTTAACCAGGAGGGGAGACCGGTGGCCTTCTTCTCAAGGACCCTACAGGGCCCTGAGATCCGACACTCGTCGGTCGAGAAGGAGGCCCAGGCGATTGTGGAGGCGGTACGACGCTGGAGGCACTACCTGGCAGGCAAACGATTTACCCTCCTTACCGACCAACGTTCGGTCGCTTTTATGTTTAATAACAAGCTGAGGGGCAAAATCAAGAATGACAAGATCTTGAGGTGGAGAATCGAGCTCTCCACCTACGATTATGATATCTTGTACCGGCCAGGTAAGCTGAACGAACCCCCCGATGCTCTGTCACGAATTACATGCGCCAGCGCGCAAAGTGATAGACTTCAGACCCTCCACAACGACCTCTGCCACCCCGGGGTCACCAGACTTTACCACTTCATTAAGGCCCGCAACCTGCCCTACTCCATCGAGGAGGTCAGGACCATAACCAGGAACTGCCAGACCTGTGCCGAGTGCAAACCGCACTTCTTTAGGCCGGACAGAGCAAGCCTGACCAAGGCCACCCGCCCCTTCGAGCGCCTGAGCATCGACTTTAAGGGGCCCCTCCCGTCCTCTGACCGTAATGTGTACTTCCTCAACATTGTTGATGAGTACTCCCGTTTCCCCTTTGCCTTCCCCTGCCCAGACATGACCAGTACCACGGTCATTAAATGCCTGAACGACCTCTTCGCCTTGTTCGGGTTCCCAAACTATATACATAGTGACCGGGGCTCCTCTTTCATGAGCGAGGAACTCCGTCAGTTCCTACTAGCGAGAGGTATTGCAGCAAGTAGGACCACCAGCTACAACCCCCAAGGGAACGGCCAGGTGGAAAGAGAGAACGCGACGGTATGGAAGGCCGTCCTCTTAGCCTTAAAGTCTAAGGGCCTCCCAACCTCCCGCTGGCAGGAAGTCCTCCCGACAGCGCTGCACTCCATCCGGTCACTACTTTGCACTGCCGTTAACGCCACCCCCCATGAACGAATGTTTGTTTTCCCCAGGAAGTCGACTACTGGAACCACTCTACCAACCTGGCTGACCTCTCCGGGGCCCGTCTTGCTGCGAAAGCACGTGAGGGCCCATAAAACAGACCCCCTGGTCGAAAGGGTGAACCTCCTGCACGCCAACCCCCAGTACGCCTACGTGGCTTACCCAGACGGGCGGGAGGACACTGTCTCCTTACGAGACCTCGCACCCTCGGGCACTCCGGAGACACCACCTTTACCCCCCCCCACCACCCCCCCAATTCCAGCCCAGGTAGACGGCATGCCGGAACCCCACGAGCCTTCGCCGACCACGCAGACACCAGCACTAACACCGGATAATGCAGCACCGCCGCTGCGACGATCGGAGAGGCTTACGAGGCCTCCGGACAGACTGACATACCAGAACTGGTAGTACACTTCACCCCGCCGGACTCAAATCTAAACAAGGGGTGAATGTGGTAAACCACTTTATCGTTACACTATAGTTATCACTGTTGTATTGTTATCACCGTTGTATCACGATACGAGGTCGCCTCTTGTCGCACTGTTATACCTGGGCTGACCACCTCCGACTCCGCCCATGGCTCCACCTACCTGCCCAGGTATAAAGGTAGTCGACTGGCTGGTATTCCTCCTTGTTGGACCCGATCACCCACGAGGGTGGGCTCTGTTATTTAGTCAATAAAAACCTTTAGTTACGTTCCTAACTCGTCGCCTTTTATTGGACGAATTGATAGGTATATCAGTACTGTAATACCGGTAGTGACCACTTGGGCTATATAAGCCTGTATAGTGTCTTGTATCTTTTAGTTCACCTCCAGACTTTGTTCAGTAAACACCTGTTAAACCAACTCCTGCATTCCGTGTCTCCATTAACACATGGATACAACATGCATAATCATTCACAGTATAAAATTTAACAGACCTTTATTGTATTGCTCCTTAACTCTGCATTCTTAAATGCAGATATATTGTAAAAGAAAGACTTGCATTTCTTTAGCGCCTTTCATGACCTCAGGGCGTCCCAAAGCACTTTCCAACCAATGAAGTACTTTCCTGAAGTGCCGTCACTGTTGTAAAGTAGGAAATGTGGCAGCAGTTTGCGCACAGCAAGATCCCACAAACAGCAATGAGATAAATGACTAGAGAATCTGGGGTTTTATTTAGGTGTTGAGTGAGGGATAAAGATTAGTCAGGACACCAGGGAGAACTCCCCTGCTCCTCTTCGAAATAGTGCCGTTGGATTTTTTATGTTCGCCTCAGAGGGCAGCTGGGAGCCTCGATTTAACGTCTCATCCAAAAATAGCACCTCCGACAGTGTGGCGCTCCCTCAGTACTGCCCCTCCGACAGTGCGGTGCTCCCTCAGTACTGCCCCTCTGACAGTGCGGTGCTCCCTCGGTACTGCCCCTCCAACAGCGCAGCGCTCCCTCAGTACTGCCCCTCCGACAGCGCAGCGCTCCCTCAGTACTGCCCATCCGACAGTGCAGCGCTCCCTCAGTACTGCCCCTCCGACAGTGCGGCACTCCCTCAGTACTGCCCCTCCGACAGTGCGGCGCTCCCTCAGTACTGCCCCTCCGACAGCACTGCGCTCCCTCAGTACTGCCCCTCCGACAGCGCAGCGCTCCCTCAGTACTGCCCCTCCGACAGTGCAGCGATCCCTCAGTACTGCCCCTCCGACAGCGCAGCGATCCCTCAGTACTGCCCCTCCGACAGTGCAGCGCTCCCTCAGTACTGCCCCTCCGACAGTGTGGCGCTCCCTCAGTACTGCCCCTCCGACAGTGCGGCGCTCCCTCAGTACTGCCCCTCCGATAGTGCGGAGCTCCCTCAGCACTGCCCCTCCGATAGTGCGGAGCTCCCTCAGTACTGCCCCTCCGACAGTGTGGCGCTCCCTCAGTACTGCCCCTCCGACAGTGCGGCGCTCCCTCAGTACTGCCCCTCCGACAGTGCAGCACTCCCTCAGTCCTGCCCCTCCTACAGCACAGCTCTCCCTCAGTACTGCCACTTCGACAATGCGGCGCTCCCTCAGTACTGCCCCTCCGACAGCGCAGCGCTCCCTCAGTACTGCCCCTCCGACAGTGCGGCACTCCCTCAGTACTACCCCTCCGACAGCGCAGCGCTCCCTCAGTACTGCTCCTCCGACAGTACGGCGCTCCCTCAGTACTGCCCCTCCGATAGTGCGGAGCTCCCTCAGTACTGCCCCTCCGACAGTGCGGCGCTCCCTCAGTACTGCCCCTCCGACAGTGCGGCGCTCCCTCAGTACTGCCCCTCCGACATTACGGCGCTCCCTCAGTACTGCCCCTCCGACAGTGCGGCACTCCCTCAGTACTGCCCCTCCGACAGCGCAGAGCTCCCTCAGTACTGCCCCTCCGACAGTGCGGCGCTCCCTCAGTACTGCCCCTCCGACAGCGCAGCGCTCCCTCAGTACTGCCCCTCCAACAATGCAGCGCTTCCTCAGTACTGCCCCTCTGACAGCACAGCGCTCCCTCAGTACTGCCCCGCCAACAGCGCAGCGCTCCCTCAGTACTGCCCCTCCGACACTGCGACGCTCCCTCAGTACAGCCCCTCCGACAGTGCGGTGCTCCCTCAGTACTGCCCCTCCGACAGCACAGCGCTCCCTCAGTACTGCCCCTCTGACAGCGCAGCGCTCCCTCAGTTCTGCCCCTCCGACGGTGCAGTGCTCCCTCAGTACTGCCCCTCCGACAGTGCAGTGCTCCCTCAGTACTGCCCCTCTGACAGTGCGGCGCTCCCTCAGTACTGCCCCTCTGACAGTGCGGCGCTCCCTCAGTACTGCCCCTCCGACAGCGCAGCGCTCCCTCAGTACTGCCCCTCCAACAGTGCAGCGCTCCCTCAGTACTGCCCCTCCGACAGTGCAGTGCTCCCTCAGTACTGCCCCTCTGACAGTGCGGCGCTCCCTCAGTACTGCCCCTCCGACAGTGCGGTGCTCCCTCAGTACTGCCCCTCCGACAGCGCGGCGCTCCCTCAGTACTGCCCATCCAACAGTACAGCGCTCCCTCAGTACTGCCCCTCTGACAACACAGCGCTCCCTCAGGACTGCCCCTCCAACAGCGCAGCGCTCCCTCAGTACTGCCCCTCCGACAGTGTGGTGCTCCCTCAGTATTGCCCCTCTGACAGCGCAGCGCTCCCTCAGTACTGCCCCTCCGACAGTGCGGCGCTCCCTCAGTACTGCCCCTCCGACAGCGCAGCGCTCCCTCATTACTGCCCCTCCGACGGTGCAGTGCTCCCTCAGTACTGCCCCTCCGACAGTGCGGCGCTCCCTCAGTACTGCCCCTCCAACAGCGCAGTGCTCCCCCAGTACCGGATTTTTTTGGGGCTCAAGTCTCTGGAGTGGGTGTCTGAACACACAACCTTCTGACTCGAAAGACGAGAGTGCTGCCACTGAACCAATGGTGACATCTGACAAGATTTAACAGCATTTAACCCCTGCACAGGAAATGTGTCAGTTGTTAGCACTGGAATAACTCTGGCTGCGTTACTGTGAGACGGTATTTGCTACGGCCTTGCGTGTTGCCTCATTCTGTGCAGATATAATCACTGCCTGTCATTCTTCAGTGTTACAGCTGCCACATTCAGTTCAGTTAAACAGATAGATTGCTGGATCACAGCAGAAGGTAACCATTATTTTCGCTGCTTAAACAATTGCATCAATCTGATCATTCAGACTAAGAAGGTATGGAGCGTTTTCTAAAGCTAACTGCATTAAGCTTGACAGGAGAATGCAATATTGGTCAGAGGCAATGTAACAGTATTGGAACAGTGGAAGGAATCAAAGAAAGGGAGCTGGCAGAAGGAGACCGGGTAATAAGTCGCAGTCAGCAGGAGTCATAAGGAAGACAGTAACTAAAATGTGCTTAAGAAGGGACAAGAGGATGGCAGGGTGGATCCCAGGAAAGTTCTTCAGCTGTGAATGAAGTGGCAGCGTAGTAAAGACCAGCAAGATCATTTAAAAGGTTGGTTGGGTGCAATAGTATTGGGGATCGGGAAAGAGGAGATGTGGTCAATTAATTCTTCACCTCAGTCTTCATGTCAGGTCTAGTCATATTGGCTGAGGAATCTAGAAGATCTAAAGGTCAGCAAAGCCCATCTTATGAAGAAGTCGAAGCAGTAGTTGGATACAGGAATTCTGGGTCACATTGTACATAGTCTTGAAGCTTGGAGGAAATAAGTGAGGAAATTAGCAAGGGACCAGATGTACATTATTGTATATACAAATCCCCTGATTAGATTACAGCCAGTAACTCAATCCCAGGTATAAATATAAACAGTCCCCATCCACCCCACCCGCCTCTGCCTGGCTCAACTTGTTCTCACATTGAATAACTTCTACTTTGATCCACTCATTTTCTCCAAATAAAAGGTGTTGTTATGGGAACCCACATGGGCCCTAGCCATGTTTGCCTTTTCGTGGGATATGTGGAACATTCTTTGTTCCAGCCCTACTCAGGTCCCCTCCCTCACCTCTTTTCTGGTATATTGATGACTGTATCGCTGCCGTTTCCTGCTCTCACCGCAAACTGGAAAATGTCATCAACTTTGCTTCCAAAATCCACCCCTCCCTTTCCTTCACATGGTCCATCTCTGACTCTTCCTTCTATTCTTGACTTCTCTATATCACCGTATCTGGTGATAGGCTGTCAAGCAATATCTATATATATAAATCGGTCGATCTGTCTGTCTGTCATTCTGTCTGTCATTCTGTCATTCTGTCTGTCATCGTGTGTGCGTCTGGTGGGCTATGCGCTCGAAAGTTAAAGGGCGTACCTACGCGCGCGTTACCTCCAAAGAAAGCTTACGCTTCCGAGACGGTTTTTAGCATATTTACGTTTCGGCCGGGCTAAAATCGCGCCCGCGGTATCCCAAAAACCTTCAACATTCCGCTCATTAGCATCTCATTATCCGCTCATTAGCGACAGAGTGACCTCGAGGTCGACCAATCTCAGAGCCGCAATCGGCCTCGGCCGGGGGGGGGGGGCGTGGCTCGGCCGCCGGCCGTCTCTCAGAGCCGCAATCGGGCTCGGCCGGGGGGGGGCGGGGCTCGGCCGGGGGGGGGGCGGGGCTCGGCCGTCGGCCGTCTCTCAGAGCCGCAATCGGGCTCGGCCAGGGGGGGGTGGGGCTCGGAGAGCGGGGCTCTCGGCCGGGGGGGGCGGGGCTCGGAGAGCGGGGCTCTCGGCCTGGGCCCCCCCCCGCCTCCCCCTTCCACCCCGCCTTCCGCCCCCGCCCCCCCTTCCCCTTCCCGCTCCCCCTTCCCCCACGCCGCCCCCCTTCCTCCCCCGCCCCCCCTTCCCCCACCCCCCCTTCCCCCCCACCCCCCTTCCCCTTCCCGCCCCCTTCTCCCCCCGCCCCTTCCCCCCGCCCCCCTTCCCCCCTCCCTTCCCCCCACCCCTTCCCCCCCTCCCTTCCCCCCTGCCCCTTTCCCCCCTCCGTTTCCCCCCTCCCTTCCCTTCCCCCTCCCTTCCCCCCGCCCCTTCCCCCCCGCCCTCCCTTCCCCCCCCGCTCTCGTCCCCCACCCGCTCTCTCTCTTCCCCCCAGTCGCTCTCTCTCTTCCCCCCAGTCGCTCTCTCTCTTCCCCCCCAGTCGCGCTCTCTCTCTCTCTCTCTTCTCCCTCCACCCCCAGTCGCTCTCTCTCTCTCTCTCTTCCAACAACAACATGCCCTCGAAAAAGCCTCGGCACCGCCGGACATTCCAGCTAGTCTATATATATAAATCGGTACTTCTGTCTGTCATTCTGTCATTCTGTCATTCTGTCTGTCATTCTGTCATTCTATCTGTCATCGCGTGTGCGTCTGGCGGGCTATGCGCTCGAAAGTTACAGGGCGTACCTACGCGCACGTTACCTCCAAAGAAAGCTTACACTTCCGAGACGGTTTTAAGCGTATTTACATTTCGGCCGGGCTAAAATCGCGCCCGCGGTATCCCAAAAACCTTCAACATTCCGCTCATTAGCATCTCATTATCCGCTCATTAGCGACAGAGTGACCTCGAGGTCGACCAATCGTACGGCGGCTTGCTGCCGCGTGCGGCCGGGCCCTCCTACGGTCGAGTGACGGGACGATTGACCAATCCTACGCTTTGGTGACCTGACGGTCGACCAATCGGTGCGTGTGTGGGCGGGCCTTATCATTCTGAACTGAGGTGAGTAGCCGCCATATTGCTTCCATTCTTTTTCCTGCTTTCTGCGTCTTTCTTTTCAAATATACATTTCCAGCAAAATAAAATTCAATTTATTAAATTCTTTTAAATAAATCACTCATTTGTAAATATTTTATCTAACCTGAACATTCTTTTTCCTACCTTTGCCTGTTTTTTTCTTAGGCCTGAAAGCCTGGGCCTTTCTTGCCCAGCCAGGCCCGAGCTAGGTAACTGGGCTGCTGCTAAGCTCCTCACCCCCCCCACCCCCACCGTGTCACGTTACCCAGGGCAACGGCGTCAGCCACGAGGGGTCAGGGTGCGCGCGCAGCAGGAGCAGGTGAGACGCGGCGTCTCTGTTCCGCGCTCGGTGGGGGGGGGGCGGGGCTCGGCCGCCGGCCGTCTCTCAGAGCCGCAATCGGGCTCGGCGGGGGGGGGGGGCGGGGGCTCGGCCGCCGGCCGTCTCTCAGAGCCGCAATCGGCCTCGGCCGGGGGGGGGCGTGGCTCGGCCGCCGGCCGTCTCTCAGAGCCACAATCGGGCTCGGCCGGGGGGGTGAGTCTCGGCCGCCAGCCGTCTCTCAGAGCCACAATCGGGCTCGGCCGGGGGGGGGCGGGGCTCGGCTGCCGGCCGTCTCTCAGAGCCGCAATCGGGCTCGGCCGGGGGGGGGGGGCAGGGCTCGGAGAGCGGGGGCTCTCGGCCGGGGGGGGGGCGGGGCTCTCGGCCTGGGCCCCCCCACCCGCCCCTTCCCCCCCGCCCCCTCCTTCCGCCCCCCCCTTCCCCCCCGCCCCCGCCCCCCCTCCCTTCCCCTTCCCCGCCCCCCCTTCCCCTCCCCGCCGCCCCCCCCTTCCCCACCGCCCCCCCTTCCCCATCCCGCTCCCCCTTCCCCATCCCGCTCCCCCCTTCTCCCCCCCGCCCCCCCCTCCCCCCCACCCTCCCTTCCCCCCCCCTCCCCCCGCCCTCCCTTCCCCCCATCCCCCCCGCCCTCCCTTCCCCCCCTCCCCCCCTGCCCGCCCTCCCCCCCGCCCTCCCTTCCCCCTCCCCCCCACCCTCCCTTCCCCCCCTCTCCCTTCCCCCCCTGCCCTCCCTTCCCCCCTCCACCCTCCCTTCCCCCCTCCCTTCCCCCCCCTTCCCCCCCGCCCTCTCTTCCCCCCCGCCCTCTCTTCCCCCCCGCCCTCTCTTCCCCCCAGTCTCTCTCTCCCCCCAGTCGCTCTCTCTCTACCCCGCAGTCGCTCTCTCTCTTCACCCCCAGTTGCGCTCTCTCTCTCTCTCTCCCCCCCCCCTCAGCCGCTCTCTCTCTCTCTCTTCCAACAACAACATGCCCTCGAAAAAGCCTCGGCACCGCCGGGCACTTCAGCTAGTCTACATATATAAATCGGTCGATCTGTCATTCTGTCATTCTGTCATTCTGTCTGTCATCGCGTGTGCGTCTGGCGGGCTATGCGCTCGAAAGTTACAGGGCGTACCTACGCGCGCGTTACCTCCAAAGAAAGCTGACGCTTCCAAGACGGTTTTAAGCGTATTTACGTTTCGGCCGGGCAAAAATCGCGCCCGCGGTATCCCAAAAACCTTCAACATTCTGCTCATTAGCATCTCATTATCCGCTCATTAGCGACAGAATGACCTCGAGGTCGACCAATCGTACGGCGGCTTGCTGCCACGTGCGGCCGGGCCCTCCTACGGTCGAGTGACGGGACGATTGACCAATCCTATGCTTTGGTGACCAGACGGTCGACCAATCGGTGCGTGTGTGGGCGGGCCTTATCGTTCTGAACCGAGGTGAGTCGCCTCCATCTTGATTCCAAACTTTAAATTTCTTTTTCCCGCTTTCTGCGTCTTTAAAAAAAAACGTTGCTTTTAAAACACGAGGGCCTAGAAATTGAGTTTTGGTGCAGCCAGGGCTTTAGCGCCGGAAGTTAGTGCCGGAGCTAAGTCGCGCTGGTCGGGCCCAAAATTCAATAGTTCTGCGCCCAAACGGCTGCCGGCGCTGCTGAGAGCTGTTTGCGCCTGAAAACTGGCGCAACGTGCTGAATTTCGGCGCTATTCCGGCGCTGCAGCGCCCGCTGTGGTGCGGCAGGTTCGGGAAGTGCAGGCCTCCTCCTTCCCTTAAGGAGGAGCTGCCTGCACCCGGCCGCGGCCCGCGAAAATCTTTTTAAAAATGAGCCCGGCACCTCGGGACAAGTGCCGGGCTTGCTTCTGTTCCGGGGGGGGGGTGGGGGAAGTCCGGGGAGGGAGCTGCGGCCAGGCGGCCGGCGGGAAAGTGGCCGGCCGCCGCGGGGCCTTTAATGCGCCGGCGCAAAAACATGTTGGACTCTGTTGCCAGAGTCTTAGTTGCGGCTGCCACGGGCGAGGCGGCCGCAACTGAATTTCGGCGCTGGGGCCCGTCGGCATGGTGCCGGCGCAGCACTACCGGTCTACCGCGGCGGAAGGGCCCCAGGCAATTTAGGCGCCGGCGCCAATTGCAGCGCTAGGCCCTCTAGCGCCGCAAAATCGGCGCTAAGGGCACTGAATTTCTAGGCCATATTGTTTTTAAAAAAAATGATTTAGAAAGTTATTAACTTATCTAATCTCATTAATTTTCCTACCTTTCCCCATTTTTCCAGGTAGACCTCGAAGCCTCGGCCTCTCCTCCGCACCCACGCCCGAGCTAGGCACCTCCCAGCCCCACTCGAAGGCTGGAGGGGCGGCCTCAGCCCAGCGCCGCTCCCTTACTAAAGGGTGCGCGTGCAGCAGGAGCAGCTGAGACACGGCGTCTCTCTTGCTGACTCGGCCGGGGGGCGGGGCTTGGTGAGCGTCAATGGTTACCCTGGCAACCGGCCCGCCGGCCGTCTCGCACAGCCGCAATCTTCAAGCCAGCTCGGGAGGCCGATGCTCGGAAGATCGCGCCTCCGGAGTTCGGTGCTTGGTTGGTGGGGGGGGCGAGTCTCGGGGGGGCCAACCTCGGGAGTTCGGGGGGTGGGGATCAGGGGGCTCGGGAGTTTGGGGGGACGGGGATCAGGGGGCTCGGGGACTTTTCCCCCCCCCTCTCCTCCCCCCTCCTCCCCTCCCTCCGCCGCCCTCCCCTCCTCCCCCCTCCCCTCCCTCCCCTCGCCCCACCCCTCCCCCACCCTCACCTCCCCTCCCCCCCTCCCCTCCCCCCCGCCCTCCCCTCCCCTCCCCTCCCTCCCCCTTCCCCTCCCCTCCTCACCTCCCCTCCCCCCTCCCCTCTCCCTCCCCTCCCCTTCCCCTCCCCTCCCCCTCCCCTCCCCCTCCCCCTCCCCTCCCTCTCTTCCCCCCAGCCGCTCTCTATCTTCCCCCCAGTCGCTCTCTCTCTTCCCCCCAGTCGCTCTCTCTCTTCCCCCCAGTCGCTCTCTCTCTCTTTCCCCCAGTCGCTCTCTCTCGCTCTTCCAACAACAACATGCCCTCGAAAAAGCCTCCGCACCGCCGGGCACTTCAGCTAGTTTAATATAAACCCAATGACTCCCACAGCTACCTTGTGTTAGATCCGTGTATCTTGATGTCATGTCCTTCAATAATTAGACAAGAGACTGCAGGGAATGATCAACAGGTGTTTACTGAATGAGGGTTACTCTAGAACTAACTATACAGATCCCTACTCAGGGTTTATATACAGGTCTGGTCACTGCCGGTACTACAGTATACAGGAGCTGTAAAAGGTAGTTCTCCCCTTAAAGGTACATACATTACAATTCCTCCCCTTTTAGATTAACAGTACCATAACACTCATTTAAAAATTAAATATCAAACTAATTACAATTAACACTTTTAACATGCAACATTAACTGAAAATAGTCTATTTATAAATTCTAGTCTGTGGGGCGGCTTCCTGATCCTTTCTGGATAGCGCCTTTCCCGAGTGTCTTGCTCTTTGTGCGGAGGCGATTCTGGCCCCCTGTTGTCGGTTGGTTCATCCGCTTCCGATGCTACTGTTTCTGGGGCAGATGCTACCTGTACGTCGGGTTCATCACCAGGTACGTATGGGCGAGACATGAGGTTGACTCGTTCCTGTGACTCCAGGATCTGGTCAACATGGCGTCTCACAATGTTCTCCCCAACATCCACTGTGTACATTAGTGGCCCCTGCCGTGTGCATATCGTTCCTGGTTGCCATTTCTCTTTTCGGTAGTCGCGGGCCAAGACTGGTTGCTCTACATTGAAGCTCCTTCTCGCCTTCTCATTGCTGTGCTGGAATTGCTTATTCTCAACCTCTCTTCGTACATTTGGTCTGAGCAAATCCAGACGAGATCTCAACCTTCGGTTAAAGAACATCATGGCCGGGGTCTGGTTGGTGACTGCATGTGTCGCATTTCTGTAGGCTAACAGGAAATTGTCCACCTTATGCTGCAGTGGAATGTCGTCATCGCACATGGCCTTTACAGCCTTTTTAAAGGTTTGTACGAACCTCTCAGCCAATCCATTTGTGGCTGGATGATACGGGGCGGATGTCTAATGCCTTACCCCATTCCTTTACATAAATCTTCGAAACTCTTCGGGCACAAACTGTGGTCCGTTATCAGAGCAAACCTGCTCTGGCAAGCCGTTCCTGGCAAAAATGGTCAGTAGGAATGCAATAGCTATCTCCGTGGTGGTGGAGGACATTTTGATCACCTTAGGCCATTTCGAGTGCGCATCCACGGCTATTAAAAACATTGAGTCCATGAATGGACCAGCAAAAGCAATATGCACCCATTGCCATGGAGATGAGGGCTACTCCCATGGGTGTAGAGGGGCATGTGGTGGTGCATTTTGGACCTTCTGGCATCCTGAGCAGCTCTTTGTCAGGTCCTTGATTTGCTTATCGATCCCCGGCCACCACACATAAGCCCTAGCAAGGCTTTTCATTTTCACCCCTCCCAGATGACCTTCGTGAAGCTCATTGAGCACTCTCTCCCTTAACTTGGGTGGAATTACCACTCGGGATCCACACATCAAGGTCCCCTGGCATACTGACAGCTGTTCTCTTCTGGATGAGAATGCTGGCAACAATGAGTCGCCATGTGCTGGTCATCCCTTCACCGTCAAATCATATACCCAAGACAGTGTCGGGTCATTTCGGGTCTCCTTCTCTATACCAGCGTTAGTTACTGGCAAGCATTCAATTAGAATCCAATGAAATATTTCGACACGATCCACTGCTGGTGCTTCCTCCGCAGTAGGCAGTGGCAGGCGTGATAGCCCATCAGCGTTTCCATGCTGTTTCGTTCCCTTATACTCGATTTCATATTGGTGCGCCACTAGAAAAAGGGACCACCTTTGTAGCCGTTGTGCAGTCATCACCGGAACGCCCTTCTTTGGATTAAAGATGGAGACAAGTGGTTGGTGGTCAGTCAGCAAGGTGAACTTCTGCCCGTGCAGATAGTGGTTGAACTTTTTCACTCCCCACACTAGGCTGAGCACCCCCCTGTCAATCTGAACGTAGTTACGCTCGGCTGAGGTTAGTGACCGAGACGCAAAGGCTACTGGCCTCTCCGAGCCATCCGGGAATTTGTGCGACAGCACCGCTCCAATGCCATAGGGTGATGCATCACACGCCAACCGAATTGGTAGTGCTGGGTTGAAATGAGCCAACACCTCTTTGAATGTGATCAATTCTTTGCTCTTCTGGAAAGCTCGTTTACATTCGTCATTCCACTTCCATGGTACACCCGTTTGCAGTAGGGTGTTCAGTGGGTGTAGTACTGTAGACAAATTCGGCAAGAACTTATGGTAGTAGTTCACCAGCCCGAGGAACGACCTCAGTTGTGACACATTTTCCATTGCCGGAGCCTTGACAACTGACTCAATCTTTTCAGGGGACTTATGTAACCCCTCTTTATCAATAACGTGGCCACAATACGAGATCTGCTTCTGGAAAAACTCGCATTTGTGGCGATTAGCTCGGAGCCCATATTCCTTCAATCTAGTGAGCACCTGCTCCAGGTTGGCGAGGTGATCACTGTCATTTTCGTCCGTGACCAGGATGTCGTCCAAATAACACTGGGTCCCTGGAATCCCTTGCAGGACTTGATCCATTGCCCTTTGCCAAATAGCCAGAGCTGATGCTACCCCGAACACCAGCCGGTTGTATTGGTAGAGACCTTTATGAGTGTTGATCATGAGGTACTGTTTCGAGGCTTCTTCTACCTCCATTTGCAGGTACGCCTGGGCCAGATCAATCTTAGTGAAGCGTTTCCCTCCAGATAGCGAGGCGAAAATATCTTCAATCCGCGGAAGCGGATATTGTACAGTGTGAAGGATTGGGTTCACTGTCACCTTAAAGTCCCCACAGATGCGAACCTTCTTTGGTTCCCCAGGCGTATTACTCAACGACCTCTTCATTACAGGAACGATGGGTGTAGCCCACTCGCTCCAGTCCACTTTGGATAGTACTCCTGAACATTCCAAACCTTCCAGCTCTGCTTCGATGGCTGGGCGGATCGCATAAGGTACCGGTCTGGCCTTAAAAAACTTTGGGCTTGCATTTTCCTCTATTTTGATCGTCGCTGTTATGCCTTTTAGTGTTCCGAGTCCCTGCTGGAATACTTCTTGTGCATCAGTTAGCATTTTTAACAGTCGTCCAGGTGTGACGTCGTCATCCTTTTTGGCATCTACAGTCAGTGCTTGTATGGAATGCCAATCTAGCTGTATCTTCCGGATCCATTCACATCCTAGTAGTGGTGGTCCTCCATCTGGCAATACATATAGGTCCATTTTTGGTGTTTCCTTGCCGTTATATATAACGTTCACCCTTATTTTTCCTTTTGGGGTAGACTTTTTGCCCCGTGTATGTCTTCAAGACAATCTTTATATCTCTCAAGGGTATATGTGAGAATAGCCGCTTGTAGTCCCTTCGGTTTATGACTGTTAGGGCTGATCCTGTGTCCAATTCCATTTTCACTTGGACTCCTGCTATCTTGAGCGTGACCCAGATAGTTTGGTGATCCTCTGTTTTGATCACATTATGTAGTTTCAGACAACCCAGCTCCTTGCTTCCGGAGTCTGTATCACTTTTCTGTTCGTCTCAACTACTCTCCGTCACCTTATGTACCTTCTTGTACTTCTCCTGTGGAGATTTCTTGCTGCTGGTTTTCTTTCCCGACCTGCAGACTCTTGCTATGTGTCCTACTTTTCCACACTGTCTGCACACTTTGTCCTTGAACCAGCAATCCTTATGGTCGTGTGTTGTTCTGCCGCAGCGATAGCACTTCACTGTTCCGTATGACATTTCATTTGTGCCATATTCTTGCAGTCTCCATTGTATCTCTGCCGCGCCCCGTGCTGCTGCTTCATGTGATACTGCAATGCTGAAAGCCTTGTCCAGCGTAAGATCCTTTTCTGATAGAAGCCGTTTCTGGGTTCCTTCACTTTGAAGCCCACACACAAACTTGTCCCTTAAAGTATCTGCTAGTCCCGTCCCAAACTGGCAGTGTTTCGATAGCTTGCGCAGTTCCGTTAAATACTCAGCATTACTTTCATCTTTATGCTGGTTCCTTTTGTGAAACTTAAATCTTTCTGCTATCAGCAGCGGTGTGGGGTTTAAGTGGTCCTGTAGGATTGACACGATGTTTTCAAAATCCTTTTCTACTGGCTTCTCTGGGGTTACTAGGTTTCGTAGTAAGCCATACGTTTTGGCACCCATTGAATTCAACAATACCAGCGCTTTCTTGTCATCTGGCACTTCATTCACCTTGCAGTATACTTCTATGCGTTCGACATATGTCGTCCAATCTTCGACTTCATTGTCGAACGCTGTGATACTGCCACTCTTCGGCATTTTTTGGGTGTGGTTAGACTGGCTTAAAATGGCGTCTCCAGCACTTTCCTTTCTTCCCCGCTGCGGCTTAAAATGGCGTCTCCCGCGCTTTCCTTTCTTCCCCGCTGACGCTGCTCGGCCCTTGAACACCAGCTGTGCTCTGCGCGTTTTCCTGCGCGCCTTTCTCCCCCGTTGACGCTGCTTGGCCCTTGAACACCGGCTGCGCTCTGCGCGTTTTCCTGCGCGCCTCTCTCCCCCGTTGACGCTGCTCGGCCCTTGAACACCGGCTGCGCTCTGCTCTCGATCTCGTTGACGCCGCTCGGTCCTGAACACCAGTTGTGCCCTGTGCGCTCTACCCTCTCTCTCTCCCCCGTTGACGCTGCTCGGCCTTTTTCTGTGCCGTCGGTCGGCTCTAGCTGCCGCTGTCCGGGAAGGGTCTGCGCAGTACCTGTTGCCAGCCTGTTTCGCTGGACCACCGTGACTGGAAAGCCAAGCCTGGCTATCTACAGCCTCCCCTGCGATGCTCAAATCTCCGCTGGATGACTGGGGGGGTTTCCCGTGGTCGACGCCCGTGCTTCCGGACTCGGCCTTCTTCCACTGTTCTCCAGGAGCGAATCCCTGGGAGGTGATGCAGATTTGCAGGTAGGTTTGAATCTGCTCGTCGCCAATGTTAGATCCGTGTATCTTGATGTTGTGTCCTTCAATAATTAGACAAGAGACTGCAGGGAATGATCAACAGGTGTTTACTGAATGAGGGTTACTCTAGAACTAACTGTACAGATCCCTACTCAGGGTTTATATACAGGTGTGGTCACTGCCGGTACTACAGTATACAGGAGCTGTAAAAAGTAGTTCTCCACTTAAAGGTACATACATTACACCTTGTTTACACTTCCTCCCACCCCGTTTCCTGTAAGGATTCTATTCCATTCTCCCAGTTTCTCTGTCTCCGTCGCATCTGTTCTGACGATGCCACCTTCCATACTAGTGATTCCAATGTGTCTTCCTTTTTCCTCAACTAAGAATTCCCCTCCACCGTGGTTAACACGGCCCTTAACTGTGTCTGTTCCATTTCCTGCACTTCTGCTCTCACCCCCTTCCCATCACTCCCAGAACCACGATAGGGTTCCCTTTGCCCTCACCTTCCAACCTACCAGCCTCCACATTCAACGGATCATCCTCTGCTATTTCCACCACCTCCAGCATGATCCCACCACCAAACACATCTTCCCTGCCCTCCCCCACTTTTCAACATTCCAAAGGGACCGCTCCCCCTGCGTCACCCTGGTCCACTCCTCAATCACCCTCAACACCCCCTCCCCATCCCATGGTACCTTCCCGTGCAAGTGCAGGAGATGCAACACCTGCTCTTTTACCTCCTCCCTTCCCACTGTCCAGGGTCCCAAACACTCCTTTCATGTGAAACAACGATTTACTTGTACTTCTTGCAATTTAGTATACTGTATTCACTTTCCATGATGTGGTCTCCTTTACATTGGGGAGACCAAATGTAGATTGAGTGACCACTTTGCTGAACACCTCTGTTCAGTCCACGAGCGTGACCCTAAGCTTCTGTTCACTTGCCAATTTAATTCTCTGTCCCACTCCCACTGTGACCTCTCTATCTTTGGCTTCTTACACTGTTCCAATGAAGCCCAATGTAATCTCGAGGAACAGCACCTCAACTTTTGATTAGGCATTTTACAGCCTTCCAGGCTCAACATTGAGTTCAACAATTTCAGATCATATCCGCTGCTCCCATTTTTTCGGACAGCAGGTGCTGGTAATCGCTCTGCTGTTGCCATTTACACCTCTTCTAGACCCATCTTTTGTTTCTATACTTGTCCCATTACCATCATCCCTTTTGTCATTTAATCTCTCCCTCCTTCCACCCTCTCAAAGACCTTCCCTTATGCTCTTTCCTCCCCTCCCATCTTTTCCCTGCCTCTGTACTTGCTTAAACCCTGCTCATAGAATCATAGAATGGTTACAGCACAGAAGGAGGCCATTCAGCCCATCGAACCCATGCTGGCTCTCTGCAAGAGCATTTCAGCTAATCCCACTCCCCCGCCCTTTCCCCGTAGCCCTGCAAATTTCTTTCCCTCAGGTACTTATCCAATTCCCTTTTGAAAGCCACGATTGAGTCTGCCTCCACCACCCTCTCAGGCAGTGCATTCCAGATCATAACCACTCGCTGCGTAAAAAAGATTTTCCTCATGTCACCTTTGGTTCTTTTGCCAATCACCTTGA
Organism: Somniosus microcephalus; assembly: GCF_052327205.1. Taxonomy (NCBI): domain Eukaryota; kingdom Metazoa; phylum Chordata; class Chondrichthyes; order Squaliformes; family Somniosidae; genus Somniosus; species Somniosus microcephalus. The sequence goes on along the minus strand of NC_140999.1, from coordinate 61,805,332 downwards.
ATCTGTGTCCTCTAGTTCTCGACCCTTCCATCAATGGGAATAGTTTCTTTCTATCTACTCTGTCTAGACCCCTCATGACTTTGAACACCTCTATCAAATCTCCTCTCAACCTTCTCTGTTCTAAGGAGAACAACCCCGGCTTCTCTACTCTATCCACATAACTGAAGTCCCTCATCCCTGGAACCATTCTCGCAGGCCTTCACATCCTTCCTAAAGTGTAGTGCCCAGAATTGGACACAATACTCCAGTTGAGGCCGAACCAGTATTTTATAAAGGTTTATCATAACTTCCTGGCTTTTGTACTCTGTGCCTCTTATTATGAAGCCCAGGATCCCATATGCTTTTTTAACTGCTTTCTCAACCTGCCCTGCCACCTTCAACAATTTGTTCACATATATCCCTCTCTGTTCAAGCACCCCTTTAGTTTATATTGCCTCTCCTCGTTCTTCCTACCAAAATGTATCACTTCACACTTTTCTACATTAAATTTCATCTGCCACGTGTCTGCCCATTTCACCAGCCTGTCTATGTCCTCTTGAAGTCTATCACTCTCCTCCTCACTGTTCACTATACTTCCAAGTTTTGTGTCATCTGCAAATTTTGAAATAATGCCCTGTACCCCCAAGTCCAAGTCATTAATATATATCAAAAAAAGCAGTGGTCCTAGTACCGACCCCTGGGGAACACCACTGTATACCTTCCTCCAGTCCGAAAAACAACCGTTCACCACTACTCTCCGTTTCCTGTCACTTAGCCAATTTTGTATCCATGCTGCCACTGTCCCTTTTATTCCATGGGCTTCAACTTTGCTGGCAAGCCTATTATGTGGCACTTTATCAAACGCCTTGTGGAAGTCCATGTACACCACGTCAGCCGCATTGCCCTCATCAACCGTCTCTGTTACCTCATCAAAGAGCTCGATCAAGTTAGTTAAACACGATTATCTTTAACAAATCCGTGCTGGCTTTCCTTAATTAATCCACACTTGTCCAAGTGACTGTTAACTTCGTCCCTGATTATCATTTCCAAAAGCTTCCCTACTACCGAGGTTAAACTGACTGGCCTGTAGTTGCTGGGCTTATCTGTACACCCTTTTTTGAACAAGGGTGTAGCATTTGCAATTCTCCAGTCCTCTGGCACCCCCATATCTAAGGAGAAATGGAATAACCTCCCTCTGCATCCTAGGATGCACCCCATCCAGTCCTGGTGACTTATCAACTTTAAGTTCAGACAGCCTTTCTAGTAACCCCTTTTTATCAATTTTTATCTCATCCAGTATCTCGTTTTTTTATTAGAAAATTTAAACGATTGCTTTATTAGGGGAAATAATCCTATCCCTGTACCTCCACAAAACCAAGTGATAATTTTTGAAATAGAAGGCGTTGATGCTGAAGGAGCCGTTAGAACTCATGGCACGATTAATGTTGATCCCCAGAACCAGGGGATACAGAATATCCTGTGGGATAATCAAACGAATACTCCAAACCCAATAAATTCCTTAATGATAAGATGCACACCTGCACAATTGGGAGGCCTAATGAATGGTGCCCAACAAGGTGGTGGCAACAATGACCGAATAGCAGGACCTGGAGCAGCCTATGCTCCTGGGGGCCATGGATTCCGTTTAAGGTGGCAAACTCATGATGAAATATATGATAACAATCTTCGAGAAAACTATAGACAGCTTAGAATCCATTATAATCAATGTCGACAGGCACTAGCTCACTCTTATCTAAATGCTGGAGGCGCAATGATTAATGGTCCAGTGAACCAACACCAGCAACCACAAATTGCGCCCCTAGGTCAAGTAAACCTGAGCTCTATCTACACAATGTGTGGTAGACCAGGAAACACCAGCCAGGGAAAAACCTGCTGGATTCTAACTAACCTTGATAAATTGGAAACCTGTTGCCAAGATTGGAATGCTCAACACCTGAGGCAACTACTGTTGTGTCCGTGTATCTTAATGTTGTGTCCTTCAATAATCAGACAACAGACTGCAGGGAACGATTCAACAGGTGTTTACTGAATGAGGGTTACTCTAGAACTAACTGTACAGGTCACTACTCAGGGTTTATATACAGGTGTGGTCACTGCCGGTACTACAGTATACAGGAGCTGTAAAAAGTAGTTCTCCCCTTAAAGGTACATCCATTACAACTACTACAAATGATACTAAGTTCAGACTTAATTCCCCCATTAAACCAGTGCAACAACTGGGTTCAAATATACGCTTATGTTCTCACGGCAACTCAGGGCGGGCATGTAATGGGTTCAATCAAGGAAATATTCACTAATACAGCCACAACTACAGGGCTGGTAGCTGCCTACAGATTAGGCAAAGTACTTACACAGGATAATTGGGGCATTGTTCATGGTTGCCTGGCCAATCAATATCAAAATACAGCCCTCAAACTTGCCTGTGAGGGTGCTCTAAATGATTATCGAGATAACCAACAAAGATGGGATAATGTCAATCGCATTATCCAATTAAATCATGACCTCTTAGGTCTACCCCAAACTAAACCTATAATGAGATCAGAAACTAGGGATAAAAAAAACAGAGAAGGTACCTTTGGTACTTAGAAAGAAGGACTGTATAGGTCCAAGTCTCAAGTCCACCCTGCCCAGACACAAACTCATGGCTTGGAACCCCCAAGAGGATATTCCAAAAGGTTTACACCCCCAACCCACCCACAATATGAGACAGATTTCTCCCCAGAAAGATGGGATAGATGAGGGGCTAGATCTCAAAAGGAAAGCGAAGGACAGTGGACTCCCTATGGGGACAGCTTTTACACTGGCCAAAGTAATCAAAGAGCCATGGGAGGGTACCGAGTAAACCAAAATTGGGATCAAAAAGATTCCCGGCAGAACCAATGTCCACCTCAACAGGAGGATCGTCAAGAAAGTAAATGGTCTGACAAACCCCTTCAGGGGTCTGGAAAACATGAAATCCCCAAGAGGGAGGAACAAAAATCAGTTAAAATAATTAAAGATAAAGCAGCAAATGAACGTCAGCATCTTGAGGATGATCAATCCCAGGATTGAAGGCCTGGCACCCAGCCAGGACCTTTTGAATTCCCCTATGCCTTGGCAACCTTGCCCACAAACAAACACAGCTTGATTAATAAATACTGCTCGAGAAATTCGGTGGGCTGCGCCACCAGTTAGCGCCTAAAGAAGGCACTCAGTGGCTTTAGCGCCACTGGCCACGCATCCCGCGATATTTAGCTGGGGCGCTAATGGCGGCGTTAGCCTGTTGTGCTGCGCTGCCACCGATGATGTCATCGGTGTGCGCAGCGCCCCGCTACCACCCCGATCCCGATATTCGGTAGCGCCCGCCTCTGTAGCGCCGTTCGCAAATCGAACCCGGTTCACGGGGCCTACCTGTGGCAGCAGTGGCGCAAATTAAGGTGGAGGTGTGGGGCGGCCGTTTTTTTCGGCGGCCGTCTGCCAACACCTCCATCCCCGGCCTCCTGATCTCCCCCCGCGGCAGTGCCGGCTGTTTTCTGAGAGCCCGGCACTTCTCCTCGGTGCCGGGCTCTTTTGCCGGCACTCGCGATCTCCGATTGCGCTGGTGCAGGCCCCTCCCCCTTAAGAATGGGAGGAAGGCCTGCAGTACCGCAATGCGCCGTACCGCAGCGTGTGGCGCTGCGGCACGTTGCGCTGCGATATTCAGTTTCAGCGCACTAAGAGGGATGCGGAGCACCTCGAGCCTTGCCCCGTGTCCCTCTTGGGGCGTTCAAGCTGAATTTCCAGCAGTCGCAACTGCTCCGATCGCTGCGCTAATTCCGGCGCCCAGGTGAGCTTGGCGCCCCGTTTGCGGCTCCACCGAATTTCTCCCCCACTATCTTTATCTACAAAGCCATCCAAAATTAATGTGGAAAGATAGAGTATCTCCCCATCATGGAGGATGATGATATGGAGGAGAGAATTAAACAAATATCTATGAGACCGCTTACAGAATACCATCAAGTTATTTACTGTGATGGAACATCAATGGCGATTAAAAAAGAGACATCCCAACAATCCTCAGCAGGGATGGGGATAGTAGTAGGGACTTTTCGAGATTCCTATTCTTTATATCCAAAAGAATTACTGTCTACACCCCTTGGCCATAAGACAGCGCAATATGCTGAAGCCGCAGCATTACGGTATGTTTTAAAGAAAGCAGACTTTATTAAACCCACATTGTGGGAAGAAATTCTCCGTTCAAGAATGGAGAAAAAGAAGTGTCAGGTGATTCATATAAACAGGCATACCACTGGGACAGCACACTGAAAAGGAAACAGCCTTACAGACGAACAAGCGAAACGTTCGGTCTGCATGACACCCCCTCGAGAGGGGCCTGCCAATGTTAGTGTAATCACTAGGGCAGAACGGGCAGCTAATCAGGATGAGGAACTGATTCAGCTATTAGACCCAATAACAGAGAATCCACCAGAATGTCCACCAAGGTACTTTTACTCGGAAACCCCTATGGGTATTGTACTAGTTAAGTTGCCCAAAGGAAACCGAGAAGTACCCCCGAGCCACAAACTAGATCAGCTTGTAAAAGAAGCTCACGAGGGCATAAGTCAATCACATTGTAGTGCCAGAATAACATTCTGCAAATTGACTCTCTTATATTGGTGGCCAGGCATGCTTAAAGCCTGTAAAACATACGTGGCAAATTGTGAGCCATGCTATTCGTCCAATAAGTCATCACTAAATTAAGCCACCACCATTGGCTCCTGTGAAAGCTGATGAGCAAATGGGAAAATTCTTTATTGACTTTATTGGACCACTTCCCCCATTTTTGGGACATAGACATGTTCTTGTTTGTGTAGTTGGATGCATTTCCTTCTGCTGGCTGGTCCCCACAAAAACTGTTTTCGAAAACGCACTCGCCAGGGCTATTTCTGATATAATTACTGTAGCTGGTGCACCCAAAATCTTACACTCCGATTAAGGCGGAGCCTTTGTATCTAAGGTCTTCAAAGACTATTGCAAACAAAGGGGGATTGGGTTAGAGCACAGCACGCCACGTCATCCGCAATCAGCGGGACTGGTGGAATGTAAAAATCGGGAAGTAGTAAAGTTATTGGTCAAACTGTTGAGAATCAGGGTAAATAAGTGGACCACCATCATTCCAGAAGTACAGCTATCACTCAATAATGTGCCCACATCTGCATCAGGGACAGTGTCCCCTAAGAAACTCCATATTATCTGATGTATGGGGTTGAGATGCATACACTGCTTACCCATAGTTCTTTTAGTGCCTCTACACTCTCTGAGTCCTTGACCCGACAGCAACAGTTAGATTTTTAAAAAGAAGTAAATGGGGAGATTCATCAAATTGATCAGAGGATAAGGGAAGCAAATAGGCAGAAAAAATTGACAAATAAAGTATGGCAACCTGACGTAAGAAAACTACTAGGCACTTGGTCTAAGCATTAAACAAAGCTTTAATCAACTGTTTTACAACATGGAAGTCTAGTTGTGTCCTTCACTAGTTCCTGTTAAAGAATGTTCCGAGCAAGCTGGGCCCATGCCCGAGTATTTATACTCTCCCTGGACAGCGCCACCAGCAGGCCGCCCAGTATTATTTCATAAGTCATTTCCACATGAATGACAAGATTCATGTCATTCTTCCCGCCTGAAGGATTGGTAGTCCAGTGACTTCCTTCTACTGGATTAATCGGACTAAGAATAGCCGCAGTCGTTTGGATCTCCATTTGTGGCTGGAAAGCACGTCTCCTTGGACCGTGTCTTGGTCCCTGGGTCGCTTGGTTCGTACCGGCGGACTGGCAGAGCCCATGTCGCCTTGATCGACCTGAGGGGGACTGGGGAGATCGTGACTCCGGGTGCGGGCCCCACAGGCTCAGTAGTCGCTGATTGACCGGCGTCCTGGCTTCAGGTGGTCATCCTGCGGGGAGCGCTCTGTTCTCCGGGTCAATCTGGTGGAGTAGCTGGCAGATCCCTTCATCCTCGGAGGAGTGCAGAGTATCGGCGTCGTTAATATTGATCCCTCTATCGATTGGGTCTGTGGAACCGGTTGGGCAGGGAGCCAGATCCTGAAGTGAAACTGTGGACTCCCGGCCATCAGGGTACTGCACGTATGCGTATGTAGGATTGACATCCGTTAGTTCCACTTCGTCGACGAGGGGATCACTCTTGGAGGATCGGACGGAGCAGCACGGGGCCAGGAGCTGCCAACCATGATGGTAGGGACGTCCCATGAGTGGAGCGACGCTGGAACCCGAAGAATCATTTGTGAGGAGTAACATTGGTGGATGTAGAAAGGAGAGACCTGATGTAATGCAATGCGTCAGGGAGCATAGTTTCCCACTGCTGGTCTGATAGGTTGTGTAATCTCAGTGCAAGACGAACAGCTTTCCAAATGATAGTGTACTGGCCGCGCTAGACGTGCTCCTATCTAGTTATCCAGCAAGTTAAACACTTATTCAAAATAATTCTTCGTGAAGCCATTTGCTGTTTGAAGCCTTTACTTGAACAATTTTGTGAAACAGTAAACAAAGATAAAGTATGTTTTGTACATAAGCTGAGTACTATACATTCGATATTACATAAGATATAAACATATTTACAACAGTAGAATAGATTAATTGTATAACTAACTAACATTTGGACTCACTTCTGTAACTATCAAATATTAACCTTTTATAAACATAGTGTTATCAAAATACTACTCTGACAATATTGCTATTATGCTAAGAAACAAAGATACTCACAGATATTGCGCTTGGCCTAACATATGAAATCAGATTACATTGGATTGTGAAACCCTTATGGAATCCTCCATTACTGCCAGGTTCTTCCTGGAATTCTACTGCCTGTGTTACACAGGAAGAAAGGTACGAAGGTCAAATGACCTCTCACAGGAAGAAAGGAACAAAGGTCAAATGACCTCACACAGGAAGAAAGGAACAAAGGCCAAATGACCTCTGCTTCATACAAACACACTGCTAACACAATAACTACCACCAGAGGGTACTATCTGCACACATAAAATAGTCCATCGGTCCAGAACACTCCCCGTCTGGGGTCATTAATGACTCCACATAGTCCGAACTCTACTTGTCACTGGAGTCCTCTGGCGACAAAAGAAGAACCACCTCAGAGACGGTCCGTCAGTGTCAATGAAAGGATGCAGCTTCATTAGACTGCTGTGGGGGGGTAGGTTGCGTTCTGCTACGCACAGTTCCAATCTGGGTATGGTGAGGTCTGGCTGGGGCGCCAACTTGCCTCTATCAAAGACGAAGCCGATTTTGCTTTGTCCTTCTTGAGTGGTGACCTTCAGATAAGCCACGCTTGCAATGGCCTTAGCGGATGCGTCTGCAAAGACACAAAGCTCTTTGAATTGGGCATTTGAGGGAGAGAAAGACGTATAGCAGCGAGGTATTCGGGTCTCCTGTAATCTTGGAGTGAGTCTCTCCATCTGTCCCACTCTGCTTCCATCTCTTTGGGGAGAGGTGAATCCCACTCTTCAGCGCGTGTGGAGAGTTCCCTGAGGAGCAGCCTGCTTTGTATGGTGACAGGGGCTAAGAAGCCGAGAGGGTCGTATAGGCTGTTGACTGTAGAGAGCACTCCTCTATGTGTGAAGGGTTTCTTGGCATCTAAGACTTGGAACGTGAATGTGTCTGTTGCTATTTTCCATGACACCCCTAGGCTACGCTGTAGGGGGAGGTCATCAGTGAAGAGGTCTAGGTCTTTGACGTCCTTAGCACGATCTTCAGGGGGGAATGCCTCCATCACTGAGGTTGGATAGTGCAAGTAGTTCCTGGGCTCGTCCGAGGGTACTGATGGCCTCTGCTTCGGTCGGGAATGACTTCAGTGCGTCGTCGACATAGAACTCTCGTTCGATGAACCCTCTCACATCACTGCCAAAGTCGTCGTCTTCTTCCTTGGCAGCCCTCCTTAGTCCATATATGGTGACAGCAGGGGATGGGCTATTCCCAAAGACATGGACACGCATTCTGTAGTCCACAATGTCTCTATTGGGGTCATTGTCCCGAAAGCACAGGAAGCGGAGGAAGTCTCTGTGGTCTTCTCTCACCACGAAGCAATGAAACAAGTGCTGGATATCGGCAGTGATGGCGACGGGCTCTTTCCTGAATCTCATGAGCACTCCCAAGAGGCTGTTGTTAAGATCGGGCCCTGTGAGGAGTACGTCGTTGAGAGAGACTCCCTGATATGGTGTACTGGAGTCGAACACCACGCGGATCTGTTCTGGCTTTTTGGGGTGATAGACTCCGAAGGAAGGGAGGTACCAACACTCTTGGCCTTCCTGGAGTGGAGGAGCTATCTCTGCATGATCGTTGAAAAGCATTTTCTTGACAAATTCTAGGAAGTGTGCTTTCATCTCTGGCTTCTTCTCTAGTGTGCGACGGAGTGAGTTAAGATGATTATAGGCATACTCCCTGTTGTTCGGCAGCCGTCGTCTGGGGTTCCGGAAGGGTAAGGGTGCAACCCAGCTGTTAGAGCTGTCACGAGCGACCTCATTGTCCATAATCTGGAGGAACCTCATGTCGTCGATCGATGGAGCAAGTTTGTGGTCGTTGGCGGTGCGACAGAAGACTGACCGACCCGAGTTCTCTCCAGTGAGCATCATCTGTGTGCTGTCTGCGGAGATCAGCGCTGGGGTTTTCTGAGGCTGAGCCGTATGACTGAACTTCTCTGTCACTCAGATCTGACTACTGCATGGGGTAAGGTAGCTTGGACAACCATTCTCCAAGATGGAAGTCTTGAGTGTGCTCACCTGAGATGGCTTGTTCTCTAGTGTGCGACGTCCTACAGGGTACACATTAACGAGACATATCTTGGAGCATGCTCTTGCGCTCACTCCTTCTCCACACACCTCGGTGCACCTGGATGTAATCTCCGGACCAGCAGCTCCCTCTCTCTCCCCGCCGTGCTCTGAAGCGGGAGGAGGCGACTCTGACTCCCAAGGAGCTGGGCCTGGGTGTAGTGCTGAAACGTGCCGATCACTTTCGCATTCAGTGCATTTTGCATTTATGTTGCAGTTCTTGGCGAGATGGCTCGTGGAAGAGCAGCACTTGAAACATATAGAGTTCTCTTTAAGATATTGTTTCCGATCTTCCAGGGACATCTCCCTGAAGCCTCTGCACTTCTTTAAAGGTTGGGACTTGTTGTGGATAGAGCATTGTTTGCTCATATCCTCAGGTTTCTTCTGAATCTTTGTGTGCTCAGTTGAGGACACTTGCATTTTGTGGACAGATATTGGTGTCTTTCCATGTCTGTCGAACGTCTCTTCTGGCAAGTGCTGGGTGGGAGGAGAAGAAGTTGAAGCTGGGGTCATTCCTGGCTTTGGCTTCTTTACGGATGAATTTAACGAACGCAGAGAATGGTGGGAACGCCACGTTGTGCTTTAGCTTGAACTTTGATCCAAACGTTATCCACTTCTCCTGCAGGTTAAATGGAAACTTCTCAATGATGGGACTTACCCCTCTGGAAGTGTCTAAGTACGATAGACCAGGTAGGTAGCCGTCCTGCTTTGCGGCTTCGAGTTCCGACAGCAGATCTCCAAGGTCGCGGAGCTTCTGGGGTTCCTTACTCGTCAACCTCGGAAAGTTCTCCAACCTGCCAAAGAGAGCCCTTTCAATGGCTTCGGGCGAGCCGTAGCTTTCTTCCAGCCTCGCCCAAGCCTTCTTCAACCCCTCTGGCAGCTGACCCACATTGGCCGCTTTTATCCTGCAGGCCTGTCCGGCGGACTCTGGGCCGAGCCATTTGATAAGGAGGCCGAGCTCTTCTCCTGCCGACAGGTCTAAGCTCGATATGGCATCGTGGAAGCAGGACTCCCAAGCCCGATAATTCTCCGGCCTGTCATCAAACTTAATTAACCCCGAAGTCACCAGCTGGGTGCGTGCAAGGTATTTGGCGAGGTCGTAGGTGCTGGGACCTGTGCCAGGGTTGCCTTGGCTAGGGGCTCTGTTGGGGGTCTCAAGGAACCGAGAGGGGATTTGCCTCTGACTTTCTCTATTCGGCGTCCTATTCCTCTGCACCGTGTCTTCCGTTCTGCTGCTATGCACTTCAACTCTTCTGAATAACACTCGTGTCTCGGCTAATGCAGCATCTATCTCTTTTTGTTGCTGCAGAGCCTCTAATGTGGCTTGGAGACGGGCCTGTTCAGCCTGACGTTCCACTTGGTGACGGGCCTGTTCCGCTTGGAGCCGGGTCTGTTCTGCTTGGAATCGGGCCTGTTCTGCTTGGAGTTGGGCCTGTTCTGCTTGGGGTTCAGCTTGGAGACGGGCCTGTCTTACTTTTATTTCTATTCTCAAGCTCTGGCTTGAGCTGCCATTAGCTTAGCCCATGCTCTGGCGATAGTCACGCTTATTCTAGAACCACCTGATGACCGTGAACCAGCTTGCGATCTGACGTAACCGGAGCTTATAGACCAATTGTCACCTTCTACAGTTTCGTCTGCCTGTTTAAGGTCTACTTGCTGCAAAGCATTTTCGTTATTATCTTCTGACATGTTGATGTGAGGTAGATGTGCTCTACGAGGTTAAGGCTTACACTGGGTTCCTCCTGCTCCACTCTTCACAGCTAGCCGTATTGCTATCTTTTCACTGATATCTTTTCACTGATATCTTTTCACTGATATCTTTTCACTGATATCTTTTCACTGTACTGGCCGCGCTAGACGTGCTCCTATCTAGTTATCCAGCAAGTTAAACACTTATTCAAAATAATTCTTCGTGAAGCCATTTGCTGTTTGAAGCCTTTACTTGAACAATTTTGTGAAACTGTAAACAAAGATAAAGTATGTTTTGTACATAAACTGAGTACTATACATTCGATATTACATAAGATATAAACATATTTACAACAGTAGAATAGATTAATTGTATAACTAACTAACATTTGGACTCACTTCTGTAACTATCAAATATTAACCTTTTATAAACATAGTGTTATCAAAATACTACTCTGACAACGTTGCTATTATGCTAAGAAACAAAGATACTCACAGATATTGCGCTTGGCCTAACATATGACATCAGATTACATTGGATTGTGAAACCCTTATGGAATCCTCCATTACTGGCAGGTTCTTCCTGGAATTCTACTTCCTGTGTTACACAGGAAGAAAGGTACGAAGGTCAAATGACCTCTCACAGGAAGAAAGGAACAAAGGTCAAATGACCTCACACAGGGAGAAAGGAACAAATGTCAAATGACCTCTGCTTCATACAAACACACTGCTAACACAATAACTACCACCAGAGGGTGCTATCTGCACACATAAAATAGTCCATCAGTCCAGAACAGATAGCGTTGTATCTCTCAACCTGTCCGTTTCCAATAGGATGATACCGTGTTGTTTTACTTGTGGCGATTCCCCATTGGGAAAGCTCACTTTTGAGTTCGCATGACATGGAGGGACCCCGATCAGAGTGGGTGAAATTGGCCATACCGCAAAGTGAAAAGACCTGATCGAGGCATTTGATCACTGTGGAAGTAAGCATATTGGGACAGGGGAAAGCAAAGGGAAAGCGTGAATATTCGTGCACCATAGTAAGCAAGTAGGTGTTTCGCGTTGAAGAAGGCAGTGGCCCTTTAAAGTCAATGCTGAGTCACTGCATAGGCTGTGTAGCGTGTATGAGCGAGCCATCCGACGGATGGAAGAATTGCAGTTTTAATTCCGCGCAAATTCTTCAAGTGGAGCATGTTCTTTTCACTTCTTCTGTATAAAATGGGAGATTTTTAGATCGCACAAAGTGTAACATACGGGTAATGCCAGGATGGCATAAGTCAGTATGAAGATCCGCAAGAGTCGACGTTGACATGGAAGAGCAGAATGCATGCGTAAGGGTATCCGGGGCCACATTATCTTTGCTGGGTCTATAATGTATGGTGCAGCCAAAGGCGGCCAATTCCATTCTCCAGAGCTGTATCTTGTTATCCTTGACCTTAGTGCGTTTCTGGTTATCCAGCATAAAGGCCACGGAGTGCTGATCGGTTATAAGTGTGAAATGGCGACGAGCGAGAAAATGACACCATTTATGTACTGCTTCGATGATAGCCGTAGCCTCCTTCTCGACAGGAGGATAATGGAGCTCGCTACCCTGCAAAGTTCTGGACAGAAATGCAACGGGTCGATCACCTTGATTCAAGGTAACCGAGATCGCCACCTCCGATGCATCGCACTCGACCACGAAAGGGAGATTTTCATCGATGAAATGAAGCGTAGCTTTTTCCAATTGTTGCTTGAGGAGGTCGAAAGCTTAAATAGCCATTGCCTCCAACGGAAATGACTTTGCGTGAAGCAGGGGCTGATTCTTGTCGGAAAAGTGAGGTATCCACTTCGCATAATAGGCGAACATGCCGAGGGCCCGACGAAGAGAGCCGAGATTCATAGGGGGAGGGAGCTCCTGAAGCGGACGAAGTCGCTTCAGGTCCGGTTTGATGACACCATTGCCTGTAATGATATCAGCAAATAGTGATGTTATTTGCCTGTTTGATTATGATGCCTTATCAGCATGTTTGCATGTATTGATTACTTATGCCTGACCAGCAGAGGTCATGTGACCGAGACAAGCAAGGCAGTTCAGTTTAGTTTCAGTTTCATTCTAGATGCATCACTAGCATCGTGTCTCCTGAAAAGCTGTTAACAAGAATTGAACAGACTTTAGATTAAAACTCATTCTCTTTCATAAATGTCTCGTCATTGAACCCACAAAGAAATCAATACATGGTGTCAGAAGTGGCTGAAAGAGATGAAGAGAAAAAATCTGAAGTTAAATCAGCTCTCCACAAATTAGCAAGCCAAAAGAGAACATCGTTGCTTACCATTGGAGAATAGCAAACAAAGTGAAAATATGGAAGGGTTACTCCCACCGGCGATGCTTCAGTTGACAGGTAATGTGGCTGAAAATTGGAGAAGTTCAAACAAAGTGTGGGGTTGTATTTATCAGCAATCAGAGCTGACGAGAAAAGTAATAAAAGGAAATCGTCACTGTTCTTACATGTCATGGGTGATGAAGCGCTGGAGGTGTATACTAACTTCACATTCACTGCTAATGGAGACAAAATGAAGCTAGTTAAAATAATGGAACAGTTTGAGGCCTACTGCATACCTAAACGTAACGTGACGTTTGAGAGGCACAGATTTTTCACATGTGTACAGAAAATGGGTGATACTACTGATCAGTATGTGACTGAACTGAGAAACAGAAGCAAATCATGTGAATTTGGGGGACTGACAGATTCGCTGATAAAAGACAGACTGGTGTGTGGTATTCCGAATAATGGTCTAAGGGAAAGACTGCTAAGAGAGCAAGATCTAGACCTGGGAAAAGCCATAGCACTGTGTAGGGCTACAGAGACTGTGAAGTTGCAGGCAAAGGAGCTGTTCAATGACAATAGCTGCAACGTGGATGCAGTGAGAATGAACGGACATAAACCGTTTAACAAAAAGAGCGCCAATGTGAAAAAAGAGGCGTGGCCAGCGAATGAAAATGAAAGGGACAATCGAAAGTCATGTAGTTGATGCGGTACACAGCATCCACCAAGAAAGTGTCCAGCATATGGTAAAACATGCAATAGATGCAACAAAAACAACCATTATGCCCGTTGCTGTAGGAACCAAGCGCAACAAAGCAAGGTCCATGCAGTGGATGAAAGCGAGATAGAGGAGTTCAATGTAGATGTTGTGTCTGAAAACAAAGAAGAAAAAAGAGACTGGATGTTGACACTAAAAGTGAATGACATACACATTCCATTTAAATTGGATACTGGAGCACAAGTTAATGTGATATCAGAGACTGATTTTAAGAAAATTAGACCCAGACCAAAGATACATGGAATCAAAGTGAAAGTGACAGGATACTCAGGTACTGAAATACCAGTGAAAGGAAGATGCATTGTCAAAGTGACACACAAGGACAGAGGGCACACGTTAGCATTAATCGTGGTGCCAAAGGATGTGCAAGCCATACTAGGCTTAAAAGCCTGTGAGAGACTGAACCTGGTAAAGAGAGTCCTCGTTGTGGAAAGCGAAGGAGAGACAGTCTATGATGAACTGAATGTTGCGTACACACCGGGTAAGCTGATGTATACAGCAGACACGTTGTCCAGAGCTGTTGACCCAGGAGAGCCCGCAAACACAGTGAAAAGACTGAAGTACAAGGCAAAAGACAGTGGAACTGACTTCTACCAAAGCATGCTTGTATACCGCACAACGCCGCTTGAGTGTGGTATGCCACCAGCCCAACTCCTGATGGGACGTCGGCTAAGGTCAAACCTACCCATCCCGGAGAACCTCCTGAAAACAAAAGAGGGGGAGAAAGTGAGGAAGTTCAAAGAACAACAGAAAGAAAAGCAAAAGTACTACTATGACAGAGGAACACAAAACCTACCTGAACTCCACACTCGTGACCAAGTAAGGTTCAAAGACAAAACAAACACATGGACTCAGAAGGGAACTATCCTGAGTGAAGTACAACCAAGATCATACACCATTCAGACAGATGAGGGTGCTGTTCTGAGAAGAAATCGTCGAGATCTTCTCATGGGACCAGCCACAGCAGGTCAAGAGACTGATACTGTTGAACAACCTGATCACACAGCTGAGAACACATCATCTGAGGCAACAACTCAGATTCAAGGACAATCAATCAGAAAATCCTCAAGACACGTGAAGCCTCCTGAGAGACTCATTGAGCAAATTTAAGGACTATTGTTATAGAAGGAAGTAATGTTATCTTATTCTTTCTTCAAGTTCTAGTGTATTGACATATTTCATGTGAACACACAAAGCAAGGTTAAAAAACCTTGATCATGATAATGATAATGTAAGTTCATTAAGTGTTACAGTTAAAATGCAGATTAATACAAAGAAAACATGTTGTTAGTTAAAAGTAAAATACTTTTGTTTTAAGAAAAGGAGATGTAATGATATCAGCAAATAGTGATGTTATTTGCCTGTTTGATTATGATGCCTTATCAGCATGTTTGCATGTATTGATTACTTATGCCTGACCAGCAGAGGTCATGTGACCGAGACAAGCAAGGCAGTTCAGTTTAGTTTCAGTTTCATTCTAGATGCATCACTAGCATCGTGTCTCCTGAAAAGCTGTTAACAAGAGTTGAACAGACTTTAGATTAAAACTCATTCTCTTTCATAAATGTCTCGTCATTGAACCCACAAAGAAATCAATACATGGTGTCAGAAGTGGCTGAAAGAGATGAAGAGAAAAAATCTGAAGTTAAATCAGCTCTCCACAAATTAGCAAGCCAAAAGAGAACATCGTTGCTTACCATTGGAGAATAGCAAACAAAGTGAAAATATGGAAGGGTTACTCCCACCGGCGATGCTTCAGTTGACAGGTAATGTGGCTGAAAATTGGAGAAGTTCAAACAAAGTGTGGGGTTGTATTTATCAGCAATCAGAGCTGACGAGAAAAGTAATAAAAGGAAATCGTCACTGTTCTTACATGTCATGGGTGATGAAGCGCTGGAGGTGTATACTAACTTCACATTCACTGCTAATGGAGACAAAATGAAGCTAGTTAAAATAATGGAACAGTTTGAGGCCTACTGCATACCTAAACGTAACGTGACATTTGAGAGGCACAGATTTTTCACATGTGTACAGAAAATGGGTGATACTACTGATCAGTATGTGACTGAACTGAGAAACAGAAGCAAATCGTGTGAATTTGGGGGACTGACAGATTCGCTGATAAAAGACAAACTGGTGTGTGGTATTCCGAATAATGGTCTAAGGGAAAGACTGCTAAGAGAGCAAGATCTAGACCTGGGAAAAGCCATAGCACTGTGTAGGGCTACAGAGACTGTGAAGTTGCAGGCAAAGGAGCTGTTCAATGACAATAGCTGCAACGTGGATGCAGTGAGAATGAACGGACATAAACCGTTTAACAAAAAGAGCGCCAATGTGAAAAAAGAGGCGTGGCCAGCGAATGAAAATGAAAGGGACAATCGAAAGTCATGTAGTTGATGCGGTACACAGCATCCACCAAGAAAGTGTCCAGCATATGGTAAAACATGCAATAGATGCAACAAAAACAACCATTATGCCCGTTGCTGTAGGAACCAAGCGCAACAAAGCAAGGTCCATGCAGTGGATGAAAGCGAGATAGAGGAGTTCAATGTAGATGTTGTGTCTGAAAACAAAGAAGAAAAAAGAGACTGGATGTTGACACTAAAAGTGAATGACATACACATTCCATTTAAATTGGATACTGGAGCACAAGTTAATGTGATATCAGAGACTGATTTTAAGAAAATTGGACCCAGACCAAAGATACATGGAATCAAAGTGAAAGTGACAGGATACTCAGGTACTGAAATACCAGTGAAAGGAAGATGCATTGTCAAAGTGACACACAAGGACAGAGAGCACACGTTAGCATTAATCGTGGTGCCAAAGGATGTGCAAGCCATACTAGGCTTAAAAGCCTGTGAGAGACTGAACCTGGTAAAGAGAGTCCTCGTTGTGGAAAGCGAAGGAGAGACAGTCTATGATGAACTGAATGTTGCGTACACACCGGGTAAGCTGATGTATACAGCAGACACGTTGTCCAGAGCTGTTGACCCAGGAGAGCCCGCAAACACAGTGAAAAGACTGAAGTACAAGGCAAAAGACAGTGGAACTGACTTCTACCAAAGCATGCTTGTATACCGCACAACGCCGCTTGAGTGTGGTATGCCACCAGCCCAACTCCTGATGGGACGTCTGCTAAGGTCAAACCTACCCATCCCGGAGAACCTCCTGAAAACAAAAGAGGGGGAGAAAGTGAGGAAGTTCAAAGAACAACAGAAAGAAAAGCTAAAGTACTACTATGACAGAGGAACACAAAACCTACCTGAACTCCACACTCGTGACCAAGTAAGGTTCAAAGACAAAACAAACACATGGACTCAGAAGGGAACTATCCTGAGTGAAGTACAACCAAGATCATACACCATTCAGACAGATGAGGGTGCTGTTCTGAGAAGAAATCGTCGAGATCTTCTCATGGGACCAGCCACAGCAGGTCAAGAGACTGATACTGTTGAACAACCTGATCACACAGCTGAGAACACATCATCTGAGGCAACAACTCAGATTCAAGGACAATCAATCAGAAAATCCTCAAGACACGTGAAGCCTCCTGAGAGACTCATTGAGCAAATTTAAGGACTATTGTTATAGAAGGAAGTAATGTTATCTTATTCTTTCTTCAAGTTCTAGTGTATTGACATATTTCATGTGAACACACAAAGCAAGGTTAAAAAACCTTGATCATGATAATGATAATGTAAGTTCATTAAGTGTTACAGTTAAAATGCAGATTAATACAAAGAAAACATGTTGTTAGTTAAAAGTAAAATACTTTTGTTTTAAGAAAAGGAGATGTAATGATATCAGCAAATAGTGATGTTATTTGCCTGTTTGATTATGATGCCTTATCAGCATGTTTGCATGTATTGATTACTTATGCCTGACCAGCAGAGGTCATGTGACCGAGACAAGCAAGACAGTTCAGTTTAGTTTCAGTTTCATTCTAGATGCATCACTAGCATCGTGTCTCCTGAAAAGCTGTTAACAAGAGTTGAACAGACTTTAGATTAAAACTCATTCTCTTTCATAAATGTCTCGTCATTGAACCCACAAAGAAATCAATACATGGTGTCAGAAGTGGCTGAAAGAGATGAAGAGAAAAAATCTGAAGTTAAATCAGCTCTCCACAAATTAGCAAGCCAAAAGAGAACATCGTTGCTTACCATTGGAGAATAGCAAACAAAGTGAAAATATGGAAGGGTTACTCCCACCGGCGATGCTTCAGTTGACAGGTAATGTGGCTGAAAATTGGAGAAGTTCAAACAAAGTGTGGGGTTGTATTTATCAGCAATCAGAGCTGACGAGAAAAGTAATAAAAGGAAATCGTCACTGTTCTTACATGTCATGGGTGATGAAGCGCTGGAGGTGTATACTAACTTCACATTCACTGCTAATGGAGACAAAATGAAGCTAGTTAAAATAATGGAACAGTTTGAGGCCTACTGCATACCTAAACGTAACGTGACATTTGAGAGGCACAGATTTTTCACATGTGTACAGAAAATGGGTGATACTACTGATCAGTATGTGACTGAACTGAGAAACAGAAGCAAATCGTGTGAATTTGGGGGACTGACAGATTCGCTGATAAAAGACAAACTGGTGTGTGGTATTCCGAATAATGGTCTAAGGGAAAGACTGCTAAGAGAGCAAGATCTAGACCTGGGAAAAGCCATAGCACTGTGTAGGGCTACAGAGACTGTGAAGTTGCAGGCAAAGGAGCTGTTCAATGACAATAGCTGCAACGTGGATGCAGTGAGAATGAACGGACATAAACCGTTTAACAAAAAGAGCGCCAATGTGAAAAAAGAGGCGTGGCCAGCGAATGAAAATGAAAGGGACAATCGAAAGTCATGTAGTTGATGCGGTACACAGCATCCACCAAGAAAGTGTCCAGCATATGGTAAAACATGCAATAGATGCAACAAAAACAACCATTATGCCCGTTGCTGTAGGAACCAAGCGCAACAAAGCAAGGTCCATGCAGTGGATGAAAGCGAGATAGAGGAGTTCAATGTAGATGTTGTGTCTGAAAACAAAGAAGAAAAAAGAGACTGGATGTTGACACTAAAAGTGAATGACATACACATTCCATTTAAATTGGATACTGGAGCACAAGTTAATGTGATATCAGAGACTGATTTTAAGAAAATTGGACCCAGACCAAAGATACATGGAATCAAAGTGAAAGTGACAGGATACTCAGGTACTGAAATACCAGTGAAAGGAAGATGCATTGTCAAAGTGACACACAAGGACAGAGAGCACACGTTAGCATTAATCGTGGTGCCAAAGGATGTGCAAGCCATACTAGGCTTAAAAGCCTGTGAGAGACTGAACCTGGTAAAGAGAGTCCTCGTTGTGGAAAGCGAAGGAGAGACAGTCTATGATGAACTGAATGTTGCGTACACACCGGGTAAGCTGATGTATACAGCAGACACGTTGTCCAGAGCTGTTGACCCAGGAGAGCCCGCAAACACAGTGAAAAGACTGAAGTACAAGGCAAAAGACAGTGGAACTGACTTCTACCAAAGCATGCTTGTATACCGCACAACGCCGCTTGAGTGTGGTATGCCACCAGCCCAACTCCTGATGGGACGTCTGCTAAGGTCAAACCTACCCATCCCGGAGAACCTCCTGAAAACAAAAGAGGGGGAGAAAGTGAGGAAGTTCAAAGAACAACAGAAAGAAAAGCTAAAGTACTACTATGACAGAGGAACACAAAACCTACCTGAACTCCACACTCGTGACCAAGTAAGGTTCAAAGACAAAACAAACACATGGACTCAGAAGGGAACTATCCTGAGTGAAGTACAACCAAGATCATACACCATTCAGACAGATGAGGGTGCTGTTCTGAGAAGAAATCGTCGAGATCTTCTCATGGGACCAGCCACAGCAGGTCAAGAGACTGATACTGTTGAACAACCTGATCACACAGCTGAGAACACATCATCTGAGGCAACAACTCAGATTCAAGGACAATCAATCAGAAAATCCTCAAGACACGTGAAGCCTCCTGAGAGACTCATTGAGCAAATTTAAGGACTATTGTTATAGAAGGAAGTAATGTTATCTTATTCTTTCTTCAAGTTCTAGTGTATTGACATATTTCATGTGAACACACAAAGCAAGGTTAAAAAACCTTGATCATGATAATGATAATGTAAGTTCATTAAGTGTTACAGTTAAAATGCAGATTAATACAAAGAAAACATGTTGTTAGTTAAAAGTAAAATACTTTTGTTTTAAGAAAAGGAGATGTAATGATATCAGCAAATAGTGATGTTATTTGCCTGTTTGATTATGATGCCTTATCAGCATGTTTGCATGTATTGATTACTTATGCCTGACCAGCAGAGGTCATGTGACCGAGACAAGCAAGACAGTTCAGTTTAGTTTCAGTTTCATTCTAGATGCATCACTAGCATCGTGTCTCCTGAAAAGCTGTTAACAAGAGTTGAACAGACTTTAGATTAAAACTCATTCTCTTTCATAAATGTCTCATCATTGAACCCACAAAGAAATCAATACATTGCCCACCCAGTAGCCAAGGGTGTTGACTGATGGTACTGATTTCACGGATTTAGACTCATTTAGGATTAAGTTGCAACGACGGAGAATGTCAAGAAATTTCTGGAGGTTGGCATCGTGCTCCTTCTGGTCATGACCAGCAATAGTGATATTATCCAGATATGGAAAAAGTGTCCGTTAAGTTCTCCTGTTTGACTAGGCTGTCCATTGCCCGTTGAAAGACGGCCACCCCATTGGTGACCCCAAACGGAAGGTGACAAAACTGGTAAAGCCAACCGTTGGCCTCAAAGGCCGTATACTTCTAGTCAGAGTCCTTTAACGGTACTTGATGATATGCGCTCTTTAAGTCAAAAGTTGAAAATACCCTGTAGTTGGCAAGGTTATTGACCATGTCATCGATGTGTGGTAGTGGGTAGGCATCCAGGTCGGTATACTGGTTAATAGTTTGCGAGTAATCGATGCAAAGACGTTTCTTGTGTTGCTTCAGAGGATTTTTAACAACAACGACTTGAGCCCGCCAGGAAGATGAACATGGCTCAATGATACCGTCAGTTAGAAGGTGAGAGACTTCTGCATCGATAAAGGATCGATCATCTTGGCTGAAACGTCATGATTTAGTGACTATGGGCTTACATCGGGGAGGAAAGATTGGCAAACAAGGAGGGCTTGTCGAGCGAAGCCACCGAAAGCGCACAAAACGGTACTTTGGAAATAGTAAGCTCCGGCTTTGACTCTCCAAACTCGAAAGTGAGTCTTTTGTGTTTTTTCTGGAAATCCTGTTCCAGGAGCACATCACTGCATAGGTTTTTGAGCACCCCAAGCCAGGTGGAAAAATAAGTGTGGCCACTGAGAATAAGGTCAACAAGATAAAAGCCAGAAGAGTTGGTGGTCAGTGTGTAACATTAGCAGTGGCTCTTGGGGGAGGAGCAGTTTTATAGATGACAGCTGTAACATTAGTAGTGGCTCTTGGGGAAGGAGCAGTTTTATACTTGGCAGCTGTAACCCTAGAAGAGGCTCTTGACTGACATACTTTAAAAAAGTGACCTTTCTTACTGCAATGATTGCAGATTGCATTACGGGCAGGACAAAATTTCCTATAGTGAAATGCACTTCCAAAGAAGAAACACTTCTTTTTAGATTGCCAAGATGCCGCTAGGGTAGGGTCGTCATCAGGATAGAGTCGTCATCAGTGAGGGCTTCTGCCTGAGGCTTATCGGAGGTGTCACTAAAAGTGATAGCAGCAGTCCATGCACATGGTACAAGATAGGCATCTGCATTTTTTTTTGCTAAGTCCAGACAGTATGCCTGGTCATAGGCAGCTTGTAACTCGAGGGTTCTATTCTCCAACAGACGCTGGCATATGAAAGAAGACGCAATTCCATTAATAAAAGAATCACAAATTAATTCCTCCTGGTACTTCTCAGCTGGGACAGCTTTGAGATTACAGTCTTTGCTGAGCCTGCGAAGTTTTTGAAGGAATTCGTCAAGTGACACCCTGGGTTGTTGTCGAGTTGTGGCCAGTAAGTGCTGAGCAAAAATTTTGTTTGGGGCCTTAACATTTAGTTGCTGCAGTATTTGGATAGTGGCGTCATAGTCTACAAAGTCTTCGATATAGTCAAAAACATGAGGAGATACATAATTGGCAAGCATTTGTAACTTATCAGGAACATTCTCACCACAAGCCCCGAGGAAGTTGCCAAAGGTGCGATACCAGTGTTTCCATACCTTAGCAGTTGTAGGTGAATTCGGGTCCAGGTCAAGACAGGCGGGTCTAAGTAGTTCCTCCATGATGGATTGAGTACTATGTCTGGTTCCCTTCTACCATTTGAGCCGTAGCCATCTGTTCCCAAAATCACTCGGAGTGTAGAGCAAGTTCCAGTTGATTAAATTGATGTAAGAAAACTACTAGGCACTTGGTCTAAGTGTTAAACAAAGCTTTAATCAACTGTTTTACAACATGGAAGTCTAGTTGTGTCCTTCACTAGTTCCTGTTAAAGAATGTTCCGAGCAAGCTGGGCCCATGCCCAAGTATTTATACTCTCCATGGACAGCGCCACCAGCAGGCCGCCCAGTATTATTTCATAAGTCATTTCCACATGAATGACAAGATTCATGTCACAAGCCATAGTAGGAGAATGGGTACAGGAAAAGAAGTTCAAGCAGAAACCTGGTTTAAGATTGAAGTGGAAAAACCCTGTTCAAATACATTCTGTTGTTAATGAAAGAACAATTCAAATACATATTAACCAGCCGAATGGCAAGCATATTTTTAAAACTGTCTCCATAGACAATATCAAAAGATGTCCTGAAGGATACCGAAAAGGAGGAACACTATAAGGTGCAGTCGTACACTGTCTTTAAAGACCCAGCTTGGAGCACAACACAGGAAATGGATGTGATTGAAATACTGACAACGGGAAGTCAGAAGGTGTCACCGACACTTCCACACGTTGCTTGACAACGCATCAGGAATTGGATTTGCGAAAAGCAACAACCGAAACAAGGAAAGATCAACGAGTTACTTCAGCAAAGGAGGAAGACACCGCGGATAAAAGAAGGAATCAACTAAGTGCCTGGTAGGGCCTTAACAAAAACACGCATCGGTACACACGCCGGATCGAAGGAACAGCATGTCAAGCTTTAACTAGTTTCAACTGACGTCTCCTTGACTCGTATGAATAACTCACCTCTACGGAACGTACATCTGCCGATTGGACATTCTAAGTACATGTTGTTTCGCTCATAGCATGACTATGTACTTATCATCCTTTTAAATTGTGTACAATTTAAAATAAGACAAAACATTGTTCTAGGATGACTTAAAAGGAATTTTCATGTAGCACATGATCGTGCATCTCGTGAAATTAATATGCTATTGTAACCTCATGAGTATCATTGATCAAACTCTGCCCTGATGTTATGAGCTCATCTTTTGGTCAAGAAGGGGGTGTGAAGGAATAAGCCATATTTCAGAAAGATACACCATAATATGAACAGAATTCTGATATTTATTAATACATGATATACTGGGTTTAAAAATCTAAAGACTCGGAGACACAGGCTGCAAACAGAAAACAGGCTTCTAAGATAAAGATCAGTTGTTTAACAAAGTTGTAAACATGCAAACTTTGAAATGGGAATTGGTTAAATATACTAAAACAATGACCCTATTGAAATAACTATTGGTGATTCCAGAGGGTCTGGAGTTTGGGAATAACACAATGGAAGGCCCAGTTTAAGATGTTATAAGCTAACACGTTGAACAGAAACACAATCATTAGAAGAGGCATGGGCCTTTGAAAAGATGACATCAAGTAAAAGAAACACCTGCTGGTCAAATAGTTTTTATGTTAAAGTTGGAAGACAGGAAACATAAGACTAAATATGCAACTAATTGAGATAGCTAGAAAACAAGTAAACACTCAGTCAAAGTGTCTTTAATTTATACATAGTAAATATGAAACCAACAAGAACACTTTGAAGATATGACTTCAATAGATACACCAAGCAATTACATTGTGTTTGTATTGAACTTGGAGCAGTTAGGAGACTCAACGTCTGCTAAAACCAGTAAAGCCAATATTAAGAATTGAATGAAAGAATTTTTAAAAATGGCATCAAACAGAAACCATTGCTGTCATAT